>NC_059279.1:4785000-4820000 GCF_017591435.1 Portunus trituberculatus | reverse complement strand
TCTTTGAGCACGTGAGGGTGAGGGTGAAGGTGGTGTGACAGGTGACATGACACTGTTCTTTGCCACACTCCCAGACCCTGTTCTGATACATTTCGACACACTATTGGTTAACTGTATTGTTTTTCAAGCTAACTGGCAATCAAGTGGGCCTTTTTTTAGCTTTTTGTTGTCTCTCTTGCATAAAAAACCGCCTCTATCTTCCAAAGACACGGGTTTTTAAGAGTGTTTATAAAGTTTTAGTGAGAGATTAACAAGATTTCCGTATTATTAACCTTATAAATATTCTTGAGAACATGTCTGGTTATTTCTGTGGCCTTTGGAAATAGTGGTGGTGAGAGAGTAGCAATAGTAGTACCAGTAGTAGTAGCAATTAGACCTAAATCACTGTTAATAGTACCGTAAGAACAGTAATTGTAGTATTATTATTATTATGTAATAGTAATAGTAGAAGTAGTAGTAGTAGTAGTAGTAGTAGTAGTAGTAGTAGTAGTAGTAGTAGTAGTAGTAGCAGTAATAATAGTAATAGTAGTTGTTGTAACGATAGTAGTATTAGTATTAGTAGTAGTAGTAGTAGTAGTAGTAGTAGTAGTAGTAGTAGTAGTAGTAGTTGTAGTAGGAGGAGAAGGAGGAGGAGGAGGAGGAGGAGTATTAGTGGTAGTGGTAGTAGTAGTAGTAGTAGTAGTAGTAGTAGTAATAGTAGTAGTAGTGATAGTAGTAGTAGGGACAGCAGCAGCAATACCAACAAAACACACACTCCTTTAGACAAAACAAGAAAAAAAAGAAGAGGCAAGAAAAAATGAACCAGCTCAAAAAACAGAACTGAACCTCCTCCATTAGCAAGTCAAGTCCGTCTTCCCTCCCCAGAAGTGAACCTGTCCCGCCCCATTGCCCAGAACTAAACCTGCCTCTTCCCCTGAACTGAACCTCCCTCCCCTTAGAACTGAACCTCCTCCATTAGCAACTTTGGTCCGTGTTTCCTCCCCAGAACTGAACCTGCCTTCCCTTAGACCTGAACCTGCATCTCCCCTTAAAACTGAACCTGCCTCTCCCCATGAACTGTGTAGTGTAGTTGACTAGGTAGTCAACGAGTAGTTGACTGAGTCAGCACACAGCCACCAGATGGCAGTATATATAGCCTTTATATACCACGGAGCGAGGGGCGCTCGGGCTGTACTGCCTCGGGATCAGAATACACTACAACCTAACCTCAACCTGGTCTATTACTCCGGATCCTACACATGGCGACGAGGATGGGATGGTGAAGGTTGCCGTGGGGACCGTGAGAGTAGCAAGAGAGCAAGATGGCAGCAGTTGTCGGAGCCGTGGTGCAGTACATTGAAGGGGAGGATTTTGAAGCCTACACGGAGAGGTTTGAGCAGTTCCTGGAGGCCAACAACATTACGGAGGACAAACGGAAGCGAGCTCTGTTCCTCACGGTTAGTGGACCAGCAGTGTATCAATTGCTTAAAAACTTATGTGCACCTGAGAAACCTGCAGATAAGACACTGAAGGAACTATTCAGTCTAGCTACACAGCACTATGCACCTAAAGTTTCAGTGGTAGTGGAGAGGTTCAAATTCAACTCCGAACATCAACTCCCCAGATGGGAACGCCTTGTCGTGGTGGGGGGGCTTGCGTGCCCCTGTGACCTGGCGAGCTAGGCTAGAGGGGGTTTAGGCCCCTGCTCTGCCCTTTCGAGGGGGAGAGGGCTACCCATGCTAGTAAGGTCGCCAGTGAGGGGCCAGACTAAATGGTTCCTACGTAGGCTGCCAGTGGACCAGCGGAGCCACCCGCTGAAGGGATCGCCCAATAGAGGCCGTCCTGTGCTGGATGGTTGGGTGTCCCGGCTGGGATGCTATGGTCTTAGCTCTGTCGTGGACAAACATTCGTATCATGTGGGGCCTTTTTAAAACGACTGGTCCGCATGGGGACGAGGTACCCGTCCACGGCAGCCAGCGCTCCTCCCATTGTAGTCCCAGTAGGTGGTTTCCTTGCCCCTGGAGCCAATTTTTGTGTAACTGTTTTTATGGGAAAACACAAAAAAACATTCAGGTTCTCGTGAGGTGGCTGACCTTGCCCGCGAGACGTCATCTTCAGGTCTGAGTAGGAAGGAGGATTCCCCTCCACAAGAGCCTCCCACAGCAGTCTCCTGTTCTGGGAGTTCTTCTGAGGACGCATTTCTGCTGCATATGACTCCTTTTGATGGTAAATGTTAATCCATCATTTTCCTATCACACCTTGCACTCCCTTCTGAAGGTGTATGGCACGGTTCTTCGCATTCGACTTGTTTATGATAAGGACTTTCCTTCTAACCGCTGCTATGTAACTTTTCTGTCATGTGATGAAGCCGTTTGGCTTATGAACATGTAGCATCTCTGCCCTTGCCGGCTCTGGCTTTAAAACTGAATTTCTCCAGTCACGTAATATTTCAGACAGTGACATGGATTATATCCCAAATGTTTTTGAAAACTATTTAGAGAATTCAGTTCCAGAAGTCCGCCAGATCCCGCCTCCACGTTGGTTTGTGGCGTACTACAGAAATGGGCGCGGGAATTTCATCCATGCCTCCCGGTACCTGTCCAAAGAGATCGGCACGATTCCTGAGGGAAACCTCAAGAAGTATGGTAAAGGGGTGCTAGTGCGAGCTAAAGATATCACGCAGGCAAGGATGTTGCAACATCTCCCATGCCCTTCTGACAGCATGTTTGAGACCGTGAAGGCTCATCCCACCTTTAATTACAGTAAAGGTTGTGTGTACAGTCAGGATCTTATGAATTTCCTGATGAGGAAATACTAGCAATGTGTCCTAGCTCAGTCCAAAAGGTGACTAAGATGAGGAACTCCTCCAACATGGTCCTTCTCACCTTTTTGGTTCCACCCTCCCTGACCGTGTTAATATCGGTCCTATCAATCTTAGGGTGAGGCGTTTTGTTTCTCGCCCTCTTCAGTGTTTCTCATGCTATGGGTACGGTCACGGCAAAAGCTCATGTAAGGAAGCTTCTCGATGTGGTAATTGCTCTGCACTAGACTCACATTCTGAGGAGCATTGCAATGCTGCTGCTTATTGTTTTCATTGCCGTGATGCTCACCAGGTACGTTCCAGGCAATGCCCAAGGTATCGCCTGGAGCAGGACATTTTACAGCTTGCTAATAGTCAGTTCATCAGTCTTGGTAGCGCCCGCCGTGAACTCCTGTACCGCCAGAAGGACGGTACTGGTGCGACATCCTATGCTTCATTGGCCGCTCGCTCTTCAGTTGACTCTGCCGGTCCGAAGACAACTCCTGCTACCTCTCGCTGTGTTGGGGCGGGTGGTCCTGTTCATTTGGCCAATAGGTTTGCCCTTTTGTCCGATGACTCGGTTGAGTCATCTCTTAGAAGTGACGAGAATAATACGGACTTGACCAAAGTCACCCATGTAGTGGATGTCCATTTGCCACCTTTATCGCCTAAGCCTTTGAAGGGCCTGACCAAACGGCACCGCGGCTCTGCGGAGTCGATAGATTTAGCTCAGCCTAAACAATCTAAGGTTTCTCCCGGTGTACATGATCGTGAGTCCTCCAGGGACCGCTCTGCAATGGTAGCTCCAGTAGTTTCTGTCCAGCCTTCTGTGACGCCCTCCGTCTCAGATCGGGCTTCTTGTGATGAGGACGGTCTTAGCATGGAGACGTCCGATGATATTGTCACAGCCGTCCCTCGTGGACCCGCTGTGTCAAAAGTGCAGTCCAGCCTGACCTCGTCCTCCGATGACCGGTAGGAGTGATGATGGTTCGCATCACTCACCGGTAGGCCGAAAGGCTGCGGTCCAACGACCCGGCACATCTCAACTCCCGGTGTCTTCTCGTCGGTTGATTATTTCTAGTCAGGTGAGTCACGGGCAGCCTTCAAAAGGCTCGCCCGTCCACTGCACCTAAATAGTCATCTTCAAGCTTCTACAGTGGAACTGTAGAGGCCTTCGCGCATCGTGTGGGGAACTCCGAGCTTTATTGTCGGAGTTCTCTCCAGCCTGTGTAGCTCTACAAGAGACTATGCTAGGTGATAGTACTTATTCTAGTCCTCCTGGCTATCGTGCCTTTTTTAGCACTCCTTTCCCTGACCAGGGCCACCACGGTGGCACAGCTATTCTAGTCCGTCAGGATATACCTGTTGTCCCCTTACAACTTAACTCTCCCCTTCAGGTGGTTGCTGTTAAGGTCTTTATGGGACGATCCTACACCATTTGCAGTTTATATCTCCATCCTCGGCTTCCTGTCTCCAGGGGTGAGCTTGACGGCCTGGTGCGTCAGCTGACTCCGCCTTTTCTCTTGTTGGGAGATTTTAACGGCCGTCACCCATTGTGGGATGAAGGTGCTAGTAATCCTCGTGGGGTTTTAATCGGTTCTTTTATTGAGGATGAGGGATTGGAGATTTTAAATTCTGGGGATGTTACACATTTCCACAGTCCTACTGGGACTTTTACAGCTATTGATCTTTCTATCTCTACATCTAATTCTTTCCTTGATTTTAATTGGCGGGTCCTACCGGATTTACACGGTAGTGACCACTTTCCTATTTTATTGGAATCTGTGAACTCTGAGCCACAGTCCCGGCCCCACGCTGGGTTTTAGACAAGGCAGATTGGCCTCGATTCACAGACCTTAGCTCTTTTATCCGTCCGTTGGCTGACTTTTCTACTTGTGCTGAGGCTGTTGATTATTTTACTGATTTTTTACATTCCGCAGCGCTTCAGACAATCCCTAGGACGTCCGGTCGCTTTACTAAGCGTCCCGTTCCTTGGTGGAACGCAGCATGCACAAACGCTGGTGGTACAGTGGAACCATGCGTGCTTTGGGATCCAAGGGGTCTCCAAGTGCAAAGGGAGCAAGGGTCAAACGAGCGAGTGGTGCAGCAGGTTCGGCAGTAATTACCACAAGGTAGCTGACTGCCCGTTCAAGGATCAAGAGTGTTTTAAATGCAACCGGAGGGGCCACACTAGGCGCATGTGTAGAGCTTGGGGGAGAGTCAACAATTTAGAGAATGACAATGAGCAGGAAATTAATCAAGGGGTGGAGGAGGAGGGGGAGTTGTTCGATATTTTGCAGCTCCCCGAACAGGCGCCAACGACTATCAAGGCACCGCCGCTGGTGGTGAATGTACAAGTGGAGGACAACGATCTGAAGATGAAAGTGGACACAGGGGCGAGCAACACCGTCACCAGTGAGGAGATGTGGAGCAAGCTGCACAGCAGGCCAAGATTGGAAGCATCAAACAAGCGCCTAGTCACCTACACAGGTGAAAGGCTGCATGTATGTGGGATCGCAAACGTGGAAGTAAAGTGTAATGACCAAGTGAAAACACTGCCTATTACAGTGATTCGGGGAGCAGGACACTCACTCATAGGGCGTGACTGGCTATCCGTGTTAAAAGCTGAATTGGTAGGAAATGATTGGCAGGATTGGGGCAGGATGCACAGAGGAAGTCAGAAACAAGAGTAAACTGAACGACTTGCTGGAGAAATACAGGGAGGTTTTTTCTCAGGCTTTAGGGCATATGTCAATAAAAGCACATTTGCGACTCAAGGAAGGATCACGGCCAGTAAGCAGGAAATCCCGTCCCGTGCCGCACACCCTCTATCCCCTCGTGGACCAAGAACTGGACAGGTGGATCATGGAAGGGATCGCCGAACCGGTGGAGATAAGCAACAGCAGTGGATGGGCGACTCCGCTGGTGGTAGTACCTAAAGCAGACGGCAAGGTGTGGCTGGCAGCAGACTACAGGGTTACAGTAAATCCCCACTTAGATATAGTAAAGTATCCCTTGCCCACCCCAGAAAAGCTATTTGTAAGGATTAAGGGAACCAGGTTTGCCAAGTTAGACTTTAAGGATGCATACTTGCAAATGGAGCTAAGTGAAGAGTCGAAAGACCTAACAGTAACAACACATAGAGGCTTGTTGAGAATGAATAGATTGCCGTTTGGGTTGGCTTACTGTGGAGACATTTTCAAGCAGCTATTGATATAATTTTAGAAGGATTATCCAATTGTGTGGCATACCTGGACGACCTATTAGTAACAGGTTCCAGTACAGAGAGGCTGATTAAAAATTTGGATAAAGTATTGCAGAGATTGAGAGAGAATGGAGTGAGACTCAAAAAGTCAAAATGTGAGTTTGATAAACAAGAAGTGCGGCATTTAGGGTGGATTCTCACCAGCACGGAGCTCAAGCCGATACCAGAAAAGACGGAGGCAATACAACGACTACCGGCACCGACGGATGTCCCGACGCTCCGAAGCTTGCTCGGTGCGGTGGGATATTATTCGCGCTTGTTACCACACCTCGCCACCACGCTGACACCACTGTATGCACTGCTCAAGAAAGGGGCAAAATGGATGTGGACGAGTGAATATGAGGAATCCGTCAAGCAGGTAAAGCAGATGTTATCAAGTAACTTAGTGTTGATGAGGTATGACCCTAAATTACCAATGAAGCTCATAACAGATGCTAGTAAGTAGGAATCTGGGCTACACTGATTCAAGTCTGTCCTGGGGAAGTGGAGCGGCCCGTGGCGTATGCGTCGAGGGTATTTACCCCCACAGAGAGGAACTACCCCAGCTTGGAGAAGGAAGCTGTGGCAGTATCATATGAAGTAAGGAGATTCCACCAGTATTGTTATGGGAGGAAATTCACTCTTATTACAGATAACAAAGCTCTTTCCAGGATTCTGAATCCGGACAAGGAGATGCCAACACTCTGGGCGGCACTGATGTAGCGGTACGCATTACAACTTGCAGCCTATACTTACGACGTGGAGCTGCGGCGGTCTGAAGAAATGAGGCTCGCTGACGCGCTGTCCAGGTTACCGATGTCGGGCATCGTTGACAGGGGAGCACAGCGAAAGGAAAGGGAGGCAAAGGAGAGCAACGTGTTGTTCCTGGACGCCGGCGAAAGTAGCAATGGCAACACGGCGCGACGCGGTGCTGGGGAAAGTGATGACAGCGGTAAGGTCTGGCATATGTCTCGAGGACTCAAAGAAAATTAGCAGTTATAAGTCAAGAATGGCAGAGTTGTCGACGGAGAGGGACTGTCTGATATGGGGTGGCAGAGTAGTGATACCAGCGTCGCTGCGTGAAAAGGTGAAGCAGGAATTGCATGTGGGACACGCAGGATGTGTAAGAATGAAGCAGTTGGCTCGACTGTATGTATGGTGGCCTGGGTTGGACAAAGAGCTGGAGGAGTTAGCTAGAAGTTACATCAGGTGTACGGAGAAGCGAGCGGCCCCACCACAGTCTGCCGTGCACCACTGGGAACGCACCCGTGCACCCTGGCAGAGAGTGCACGCCGACTTTGCGGGACCGATAGACGGAACAATGTTACTAGTGGTGGTGGACAGTTTTTCCAAATGGATAGAGGCAATCCCAATGAAATCAACAACAGCAGGGAGAACTATACATGAGTTAAGTGTACTATTTAGCAGGTTTGGATTGCCCCAGCAACTATGTACAGATAACGGGCCGCAGTTCACGTCGGAAGCAATGGCAAGTTTCACCAGACGGCTTGGTATTCGGCACATCAGACTGGCACCGTATCATCCCTCCAGTAAAGGACTAGCAGAGAGAGCAGTAAGAACAGTGAAAGAAAGAGTGAAAGCAACAAAGGGTAAGGGTAAAGCGGTAGAAAAGAGTCTACTAAAATTTTTGCTTAACATTCGTTCTACACCACAGAACACCACAAGCAAGACACCGGCGGAAATGTTTTTGGGGCAGGAATATACGCTCCAAACTGGATCTTCTACTGCCGGACAACGACACCAAGATGGCGAGCAAACAGGAACAGCTGATGGCAGGGAAGCCTGTACGACAATTCCGGTCAGGTGATGTGGTGTGGGTTAGGAGTTATGCAGGGCCGAAATGGAAAAGAGGAAGGATTGTAACACAAACAGGACCGCTATCCTGTGAAATAGACGTAGGAGGCACCGCACTGTGGTCACGACACGTAGATCAAATAATCCGGGTAAGCAGTGCCCAGGACACAAATTTTCAAAGTAATCTATCCCCCCCGTTCCCAGCAGATGACACAGTAACGCAGGACAGCGATTGGCAGCCGGCAGCAGAGAGCAGCACGGGCACCACGGTGGAGGACAGCAAAGTAGTGGAGGCGCCAGCGATACGCCAACCGGACGTGAGGACTCCAACAAAGACAGATCACACGGGAATGCCAGGACCTGTGAATGAAGATTCAGGCGAGAGAGAGCAGGCGGGACCAGCAACGGGAGGAGTAACACCAAGCCGCCAGCGAGTGTCGCCAGGTCACGAGATGTCACCGGTCCCGGGAGGAGTGCACGGCAGAGGACAGCTATCAGCGGAGGGTGGACAGTCGACAGGGGCAGGACAGGCAGCCGAAGGGGGAGGACCACACGAGATGAGAAAGCGATCGACGAGGCAGAGGAAGGAACCAGATAGATATCAGGCTACAATGTAATGACAAAATTAGGTTACATTACTAGAGTGGGAAAGATGTTATGGGTTAGAGTCGGGAGGGGGTTGAGGTGTAGTGTAGTTGACTAGGTAGTCAACGAATACTTGACTGAGTCAGCACACAGCCACCAGATGGCAGTATATATAGCCTTTATATACCACGGAGCGAGGGGTGCTCGGACTGTACTGCCTCGGGATCAGAATACACTACAACCCCACCTCAACCTGGTCTATTACTCCGGATCCAACAAACTGAACCTCCCTCCCCTTAGAACTGAACCTACTCTATTAGCAATTCTAGTCCGTCTTTCCTCCCCAGAACTGAATCTCCCTTCCCTTAGAAATTAACCTCCCTCCCTTAGAACTCATCTGCCTTCTCTTGGAACTGAACCTCCCTCCCCTTAGAACTGAACCTTGTCCATTAGCAACTCTGGTCCATCTTCCCTTCCCCCAAAAAATGTATCGTAGAGACAAAAAAAAATAAGCCTTAGCGATAAAACTTTCAAACTCCCTTCCTCTTCCCTTGAGTCCAAAATTACCATATAGAGTAGATAAAAAAAAAAGAAGAAAATGGAGAGAAAATAAAAATAGAGGAACTTAGATATATACTACTTTCCTCCATATTTGTTTTCCTTTTCTTCTCATTGGAGAAAAGTAAAGGAAAACTTGTGTGAGGTGCGCGAGATAGTTTTTTTCCCCCTTTTTTCTTTTTTCCTCTTCTTTTTTTTCATCTTTTTCTCTCGTTAGTGTAGGTGGCTTTGATATGGCCGTCATCACATTTTTTTCTTTACTTTATTTTTTTCTTTTCTCTCCTTTTTCTTTCACTCATTTTTTCCTTTTTTTCTTTTTCTTTTTCTTCTTCCTTTTCCTGTTCTTGTTCCTGTTCTTGTTCTTCTTGTTCTTTCTTCTTGTTCTTTTTTTCTTCTTCTTGTTCTTGTTGTTCTTCTTTTTCATCATATTCTTCTTCTTCTTCTTCTTCTTCTTCTTCTTTCTATACCTCCTCCTCCTCCTCCTCCTCCTCCTCCTCCTCCTCCTCCTCCTCCTTTATATCAGTCACTCACTAGACCGGAGTAAGTTCATTAAATTCTTGGAAGACTGGGAACTTAAATTGTGTGTGTGTGTGTGTGTGTGTGTGTGTGTGTGTGTGTGTGTGTGTGTGTGTGTGTGTGTGTGTGTGTGTGTGTGTGTGTGTGTGGGTAGATGAGTGTGTTTGTGTAAGTAATCTTGTATACATAATAAAAATGTCGTAGTTAATTTAGTGAGTGGTAGGATCCTTACTACTATTACCACTACTACTACTACTACTACTACTACTACTACTACTACTACTACTACTTATAATAATAATAATGATAATGATAATGATAATAATAATAATAATAATGATGATGATAATGATAAAATGATAATAACAACACAATAATAATAATAATAATAATAATAATAATAATAATAATAATAATAATAATAGTTATAATAATAATGATAATAATAATAATAATAATAATAATAATAATAATAATGATTACAACAATACTATTACTACCACTACTACAAGCATTACTTTTTTATGTAAGAGAGGAAACTAGCCAAGGGCAACAAAAAAAAAAATTACTACTACTACTACTACCACCACCACCACCACCACCACCACCACCACCACTACAAACAACACAAACCACCCTTACTTAATCGTGTAATAACCAAATATTTTTCCCTTGAAGAACTTTAAAACAGTAACTCCTCTTATTAGTTTTAGCCTTGATCCTTCGTCCAGCTCTCTCATCCCCCCAAGGGTAACATTAATCCTTGGAAATCCAGCGCACTCTTCTGACTTGCCATACCTCAACCTGTGATTTCGAGTTACGGCTTTGTGGTTGATTGGATTCCCGGGACTAGCTGGGTGAGGGAAGCTGGCGAGGGATTGTGGAGCGATGTGGTGTGATGGGGGGAGTATGAGGTGGGATAGATAGATACTGCCACATCGGGGTATTTCTTTTTTCTGGATGTTGTTTTGGAGGGTTTCACAGGTTGGTTGTTGGTGAGTGTTGGTGAGTTTTCGTTGCTGGTGTTTGTGGTGGTGGTTTTGGTGGGATGTGGTGGTGTGGTGTAGTTGTTGTGGATATGAATGTTTGTGTTGTTTAAAGTGGCATTTTTTATGTATATTTCTCTGTCTCTGTCTCTGTCTTTCTGACTCTCTCTCTCTCTCTCTCTCTCTCTCTCTCTCTCTCTCTCTCTCTCTCTCTCTCTCTCTCTCTCTCTCTCTCTCTCTCTCTCTCTCTCTCTCTCTCTCTCTCTCTCTCTCTCTCTCTCTCTCTGCTTTTATGCGATAAATTTGGGTCCTTCTAAAGATTCGGCTTATGGACCTATAGTCTTAAGTGAAGGACACATAATTTCTCCTAAACTGTATATTGTATGGCCTAGTAAACATATCAATATCAATATCTCGAACTAAAAAAAAAGTGTGAGTTCAACTCCTAGAAACTCCAGGAAACTGTTTAATCTGACGCTAATATTGTGTATAGCGTACCTGTGTATGATTTGTGTGGCTGTACGTGGCTCTTTACCTGGCTACGTTAGTGTTCCTGGCGTTAATAATCCCTGATATACAAAGAGACTCACCACCTCTCTGTCCATCCACTGTGTAGCCTGGCCAGTAAATGGGTACTTGGGAGCACTAAGGCAAGGCAAACTACACTAAACTACAGCTAATTGTGGCCTCGTTGTCCCAGAAATGAGTGTCTGGAGCCCGCAGCATTAGGCAACTGTGGCATATGAGCAGTGATATATGTTTAGGCGTGTGGTCTCTTGATGGTTTCCCCCTGAGTGGCTGTCTGGGGGCCTCTATATAGTCTTCGTGGTGATGCAGGCCTCGACATAAGCCCATTAGACGGTGCTCCTGGCGTGACATATGGCTCAGGTGTCGTGGTAATGGTTTGTGGTTCTTCACGTGTTGTATTGGTTATGTATGTCGCTTCTACTGCTACTACAGCTACTACTACTACTGTTGCTGTTGATTCTGCTGGTGCTACTACAGCCACTACTACTAGTGCTGCTGTTGATTCTGCTGGTGCTACTGTTACTACTGCTACTACAACCACTACTACTGCTGCTATTGCTTCTGTTGTTATTACTGTTACTAATGCTACTGTTTTTTTTCGTTTTTTGTCTTGTTCTGCTTCTTTTCCTTTATTTTTTTTCTTCTTTTCCTTCAGTTATTGATAAGTTAAGACGTCAGTGAGTTAATGAAGGATAATTTTTTCTTTATCTCTCTCTACTACTATTGCTTCCGGTTCTGTTACTGTTACTGTAACCGCCATAGGATAGGTAGGACCATTGTACATAAGTATATTATTCATTATAGAAATCTGTTGCAATCTTTCGTAATGTGGTGCAACATGTGTAAATGCTGACCTCGCCTTTTCCTTAAACAGGGATTGCAGGTGCTTCTCTATTTCATAAAACTAACTAGTACTTCGTTGCATTCATGATTGACTCAGATAAATAGATAAATTACTATAATCTCCATAGTTAGGATGCATTTTATATAGGTATCACTACCAGTGAGAAATAAATGTAATGCACGACACAATACACCCAGTGGACATTGTTTCAGCATCTTGGAGGCTGAGCGCGGTGGGCGCCGGCGACGGTCGGAGAAAGAAGATAACCGGCGACTGGGAAGTGCGGGGTGCGTCAAGTGTGGTGTGTCTAACCTGTGTGCTGCGGGAACTTAGTGACTCTTTGAACTCAGTGACATTACAAACATTTTCCCAGTTTAAAACATGTTTCCGTATGTTCTTGTACGTGGCGTGTGGACAGCACTTGTAAATTTGTACGTAATATACTAACTTTTATATACTGAGTTTTCCTTGTACACCTGGGTTGTTAAGAAACACTAAAACTACCAGTGAAACCGCTCGGCTGGACAATAAATAAAAACAATAAACTGAATAACTTTATGTAGGCCTACAGAATCTACAGTTGGCCTGCTAATCAAACAACTAAAACGTGCTTAACATTACACTGATATTGTTTTCCGTTTCTTCTTCATGTACTGGTTCTTGTTCCTGTTTTTTTTCTTTTCTTCAGTTATTGATAATTTAAGACGTCAGTGACCTAATGAAAGTTGATAATTCTTTCTTTTATCTTTTACTGCTATTATTTCTGCTACTGTTACTGTTACAACCGATATTGTTTTTAGTTTCTTCTTGTTCTAGTTCTTGTTTCTATCTTTTTTTTTCAGTTATTGATCATTTAAGACGTCAGTGAGCTAATGAAAGTTGATCATTCTTTCTTTTTCTCCTTCTACTGCTATTGCCTCCGGTGCTGTTACTGTTACTACTGCTACTGTTTATAATTTACCTATTCTGGTTTTTGTTCCTGTATTTTTGTTATTTTCTTCAGTCGTTGATGATTAAAGACGCCATTGAGCTATTGAAAGATGACTGTTTTTTTTTTTTCTTTTCCTTTCATTGTATTATTCTTGTTTTTTTTGCTTTCATTCTTGTTCTTCTTTTCCTTTTCCTGATAATTCAAGATGGTAGTGAGTTAAAGAAAGGTATTCTATTCTGTCTTTCTTTATTATTCTTTATTAATCTTCTTGTTTTTCCTATTCTTCATGTTCTCCTTTCCCTTTCTCCTTTCTTCGCGTTCTGTTGATGATTCTAGTGACCTCAGACGCCAGTGACCCGAATAGACGCACGCGGTTCTTAAAGGCAATATTCTCCCTTGTATACATTCCCTCTTTCTTTGTATTCTTCCTGTTTTTGTCATTCTTTTTCGTGATCCTTTGCTGATTTTGGTAACCTCAGACGCCGGTGACCCGAGTAGACGCACGCGGTTCCTAAAGGTGAGGTTCTCTCCTGTATACAAATTTTTCCCCGTCACATTCCGAGCGTCAGAGCGTGAGTGGTGGTGCGGCTCGTGTGGCTGCGAACATTGTCATGTCGCCCCCGCAGCTTTGCCAGACTGTCCCTGGGGTGAGAGAGCGACAGTGCGGATTGCCAGAGAGAGAGAGAGAGAGAGAGAGAGAATTAGAAATAGATCTACCAAACTCAGACCACTCATGTTATCTCTCCACTTTTTTCTTTATTTTTGAAACTCTTGTCATTTCTATTTTTTTTTTCGTTTCTTTTTTGTGGAGTTTAGTTGATCACACACACACACACACACACACACACACACACACACACACACACACACACACACACACACACACACACACACACACTCTCTCTCTCTCTCTCTCTCTCTCTCTCTCTCTCTCTCTCTCTCTCTCTCTCTCTCTCTCTCTCTCTCTCTCTCTCTCTCTCTCTCTCTCTCTCTCTCTCTCTCTCTCTCTCTCTCTCTCTCTCTCTCTCTCTCTCTCTCTCTCTCTCTCTCTCTCTCTCTCTCTCTCTCTCTCTCTCTCTCTCTCTCTCTCTGTCTCTCTCTCTCGTCTCAACAATGAAAGGAAATCAGCTCGAGGGAAAGAAAGGTGGAGACTGAGGAGGCCTTTCAGGATACCGCCGAAGTACCTCCGTGACGCTGAGGTCGCTTTGTAGGCCGGAAGGAAAAATATTGGAACCATAATGGACTGCGGTCGCCACACAAACGGTTCGAATTTTCTTTCATCTCAAGACGAAGACAAGACGAAAGTGGCGCCATTTTGACCTGTTAGCGAAGGAGAAGGAGATGGAGAAGGAGAACCACTACGAGGAGGAGGAGGAAGAGGAAGAGAGGAGGAGGAGGAGGAGGAGGAGGAGGATTCGTGGTGAAGAAAGCTGTGTTTAAAGAACGCTAAACAGAAATCACCAAATTTTTGCCATTGGGTGAAAGAGAAGATAAAGTTGTGAAAGAGAAAATATAAGTCGTATTGGAGAGAGAGAGAGAGAGAGAGAGAGAGAGAGAGAGAGAGAGAGAGAGAGAGAGAGAGAGAGAGAGAGAGTTAGATATATTAAATGAGATATTGGAAAGGTCAGGAGTAACATTTTGGTGAGAGGAGAGGAGGAGGAAGAAGAAGAAGAAGAAGAAGAAGAAGAAGAAGAAGAAGAAGAAGAAGAAGAAGAAGAAGAAGAAGAAGAAGAAAAAGAAGAAGATGAAAAAAAAGAAGAGGAGGAGGAGGAGGAGGAGGAGGAGGAGAAATAAAGTAAAATAAGAAATATGTAAAGGAAAACCAAATGATGTTAGACTGAATTTCCGTAGAGAGAGAGAGAGAGAGAGAGAGAGAGAGAGAGAGAGAGAGAGAGAGAAAATTAAGGTCACAAAGGACTTTATAATTACGATACACGACGGGAGGTGAAAGAGACGATGCCTTTGATGTTTTAAAGAGAATTGTAGAGGAAGAAGAAGAAAAAGAATAACAAGACGAGGAGGAGAAGGAAAAAGAGGAGGAGGAGGAGGAGGAGGAGGAAGAAGAGAAGGAAGAGTAAATTGATATGGAGAATAGACCCTAACACACACACACACACACACACACACACACACACACACACACACACACACACACACACACACACGGTGAGAAGAAATAAAAGCAAGTGAAAAAAATGAAAAAGGGGCTTAGGATACCAAATAATGATGGAAGACGCGATATACGCTTAAAAAAACTGATAAAAGGAACAGAAAGTGAAAAAGGGAGAAAAAACTAAGCAGATTATAGGATTTCAGTGCCACCCTCCTAATTACTGCTTTAATTCTGGCCTTCCCTCCGTCCTATCTGTTGATACTACCTTTCCTTTTATCCTCCTCCCTTTCCTCCCTTATCCTCTTTCCTCGACACCTTGATATCACCCTTTTCAAGTTTTCAGCCTCTTCTTCATCTCCTCTCCCTCCTTTTCTTTTATTTCACTCCTACTTTCTGTTTTATTCGTGTTTATGTTTCTTTCTATTCATATCTTCACTCTTTTTATTTATTTTTTTGTGTTGTTTTGCTTCATTCTCTTCCATTTTTATGTCTATGTTTGTTTTCTTTATGATTTGACCTTTTTTTTATGTTTAGCGTCTTCCTCTACCACTCACTCGTACTTATGTATCTTTCTTTCTCTCTTAATCCTCTTTCTTACTTTTTTTTTCTTTTTTTTTACCTGTTTGCTCTTACTTACTCATTTATTACTTTCAGTCCTTGTCTTTTTTGTCTTTCTTGCATCCTTTCGTCTACATTTCTTTACTATTCTACTCCTGTTTCTCTGTTTCCTCTTAAATTTCACGCCATTTTTATCAGTTCCTCTGTTTTATTATCTTTTCTTCCCCTTTTCTTCCCAATTACTTTTATTTACTAACAATATTTTTCTTGTCTTTCATTTATTTTGTGTACTCTCCTATTCCTCCTTCGCTATTTCATCTTAAATTTCTCACCATTTTTATCATGTCGTCCTTTTATTATCCTTTCTTTCCTTTTTTCCCTATTTCCCTTCATTTACTAACGATTTTATTCCTTTTTGTCCCTTCCTTGTCTTTCCTTTCTGTTATGTACTCTTCTATTCCTCCTTCGCCATATTCTCTTAAATTCCCCACCCTTTTTATCATTCCCTTTATTTATTACCTTCCTTCCCTTCCTCTTTCCATTTATCTTCATTTACTAACATTTCTATTCCTTTTTGTCCCTTCCTTGTCTTTCCTTTCTTCTATATACTCTCCTTCTCCTTCGCCATATCCTCCGTTTTCTTCTATTTTTATCATATCCTCTATCTATTACCTTTGCTGCTCCTTTTTATACTCAGAGGTACTCCCTTGCCACTCCCTTACCAATTCTCTCTCAGTTAGCACCTTCCCCTTTTACCTCTACCTTTCCCTCACCCTCGTCCTTTCCCTCTTCCCAAGCAGCTCTATTGTCTCTCCCTGGTGTAGGTGTAAGTCGGGATGCTTTGCCTCTATATCAGCTCTTCCCTGATGTTGTTTAGGCTTTTTTTTTACTCTTCTCCGTCTTACAAGTTTTTCCTCTGATTTTCTCTCTTCTTTAAGATTTCATACATTATTTTCCTTCTTCTCCCCAGTCCACCACCACCACTACTAGCCCTATAGCACTCAGCAGCCGCCTTACAATGCACTCCTGGCTCCAGCTACGGTCGTGTGCCGGATCCTAGCGGTCATTAGAGAACGATTAATATTTTTTCTCGACCATTTTTACTCTTTTCTAGCCATGTACTTTCTTTCTCGGTCTGTTTGTCTGTATGTATGTCTCTGTCTCTCTGTCTCTGTGTCTCTGTTTTTGTCTCTGTCTCTGTCTCTCTCTCTCTCTCTCTCTCTCTCTCTCTCTCTCTCTCTCTCTCTCTCTCTCTCTCTCTCTCTCTCTCTCTCTCTCTCCCATCCCTACTCTTTTCTCCCTTCTATTTTTTCTCTCGCTCTGTATGTGTGAGTGTTTGTGTTTCTCTCTTCCGTGTACTTACTCTCTCTCTCTCTCTCTCTCTCTCTCTCTCTCTCTCTCTCTCTCTCTCTGCAAGGAAATGAGAGATTTTTATGTCATTTCTTTTTTTTTTTTTAGCGTTGGCTTTTGATGAATGGCAATATTAATTATTTTTTCTTTTCCTGTTTCCATTTTTCATATTTGTTTTCTCTCTCTCTCTCTCTCTCTCTCTCTCTCTCTCTCTCTCTCTCTCTCTCTCTCTCTCTCTCTCTCTCTCTCTCTCTCTCTCTCTCTCTCTCTAATGCAACATCCTTTATACGTTCTTTACAGATTGGTGTTTTCGTTATATTATTAATACTGTTTGCTCTTTAAGCCCTTCAGTACCATGACGTGTTTCCATATTCATTCTGCTTCCTATTTGGTGATTTTATACAGCTTCAGAAACTCATATGGGAGGAATAAATAGTGAAGACAGTGGCCATTAACCTCTTCAGTACCATGACATCTTTCTATATTCCTTCTGCTTACTATTTGGTGATTTTATACAGCTTCAGAAACTCATGTGGGTGGGAATAAGATAGTGAACACTCTAGGGAATTAAAATAGTGAACACTAGACATTTACCTCTTCAGTACCATGACGGGTTTCCATATTCATGCTACTTACTATTTGGTTGATTTTATACAACTACAGAAACTTATGTAGGGAATTAAAATAGTATAGACAGTGGCCATTAATCTTCTGACCTCCATAGAGCCTTCCTAATGTCAATGAAATGGTCTAATCGTACACAAAACTCAAGGTGAAAATGCCGCCCCATTAAAGTCGTTCATTTTTTCGTTTGATTTGGTCTCTTGAAACATTGGAGTATTTTTATTGCCGTGTTTTTATTTATTTTGTTGTATCTACCTTTGGATTTGTTAGACTCGGCTTTTCTGTGCTGTGTTATTTACATGGAGCTCTATTTTTTTCATTTATTTATTCTCATGTCCTCATAAATGTTCTTTTTTTTAAGTGAGCTATTTTTTATTTTTTTTCTTTGTTTTATTAGGATTTGCAGTGTTTTTCCTTGTTCTGTCTGTCGGTCTCTCTGTCTGTCTATCTGTTTTCTTGTCTGTCTGTCTTTTTGTTTATTTTATTTCATTACAATTTACAGTGGTTTGCATTTTTCTGTCTGGCTGTCGTTCTCTCTCTCTCTCTCTCTCTCTCTCTCTCTCTCTCTCTCTCTCTCTCTCTCTCTCTCTCTCTCTCTCTCTCTCTCTCTCTCTCTCTCTCTCTCTCTCTCTCTCTCTCTCTCTCTCTCTCTCTCTCTCTCTCTCTCTCTCATTACTTAGCTTCCTTCCTTTCTTCCTCCTCCCTTTCTCCATCTCCCCTCGATGTCCCCTCACCTTTTACCTTTTTTTCCTCCTCTTACTTTTTTCCCTTCTTTTCCCCTTCTACTATTTTTTTCTAGGACTCTTTTTTCCTCCAGCAGTAGGACTTTCGCTCCTTCCTCGCTCATATCCTCCATTAAGGTGACATTACCTCTGCTTCTCCCCTCCTTCTACTCTTTCCCTTTTCCTTTCTTTTTTTTCCTTGTTTTTTTGGTATCTGTGTTATTTCTTTCCTTATTTCCTGTCATTTTTTTTATTTCTTGGTTCGTTGGTGTAATTTTCGTTTTTTTCTTATTTATTTTCTGTTTCTTCATCATATTTTTCCCTGTCTTCTCATTTTTTTTTCCTCTTTTTTTTCTTTCATCCCATATTTTCCTTTATTTTGTCTTGTGTCTCTTCTTTCACATCCTTCTCTTCCTTTAATCTCACTTATTGTCGTTCCCTCTTTCCCTCTCTCTCTCTCCTTCACACCACATCACATATTCCCCTCATTCTCCTCATTTTCGTATTTTTTCCACCTCTCCTTCTATCACATTCCTTTTTTTCTTATTTTCGTACCCTCTCCTTATCTTTCTTTTGCATCCTCTTTCCCTCTCTCTTCGTCATACCACATCACATATTTCTTTTCATTCTTTTCATTTTCTTTTTTTTCCCCACCTCTCCATCCATCACATCCTTCCCTAATACCTCTCACTTTCTTGCCCTCTCCTTTCTTCACCATCTTTTTTTTATATTTTCCTTCACTATCCTCCTTTATTCCAGCCCACTTTCTTCCTCTCCCTCTCTTACCTTTCCCCTTCCCCCAACTCCACCCCACACGCTCGGGACATTTTCTTTAATGCAGCAAAAGTTTGTCAATGATCTTGTGAGGTGCTAGCTAAGTTTTTTCAGGGCCGTTAACCTTTGCTTGTGGTCGCCCCGTGGCCTCGAGGTGATGAGATTCTGAGGCTCTGTGGTTCTAAGGTCTTGTGAGGTTGTGGCTTCGCTGGGCTGGTATAGAATGACGTTGAGCGCGTTACGTGTGGCAAAATGAGAGAGGACAAAGGAAACAAGAAAGAGAAGGAGAGAAAGAGTGAAAAGGAAGTCAGAAATGTAAAATCAAGTTAGTGTATTGAGTGAATTTATACAAAGAGAAGGAAAAAGATTGTGAAAGGGTGAAAAGAAATGAGGAAGAAGCAAGGATAGTGGAAATTACTGAAGGAAGAGGTAGAGGAAGAAGAGGAGAAGGAGAGTGTGAGGTAATGGAAGGAACAGTAAAGGATGACTAGAGGGAGGGAGAAAAGAATAAATGTCTCAAGAAAATGGACGGAGAGAGAAGAAAGAAAACCAATGCAATATTATAAGAAGAGGGAAGAGGAGGAAAAGGAGAAAGAGAAGAAAGAGAAGGAACAGGAAGAGGAGGAGGAGGAGAAATTGCTGAACATTTGTAGAAGGGAGGAGAAAAAAAAAAGGAAGGAGTCTAAGAAAGAGGAGTAAGGAAGATGTTGAAGAGAGAGAACTGTGATAAGGGAGACTGTGAGGAAAAAAATAAACCATTGAAAATTGTACTTTAGTTAATGGTCAATATACTTTATTCTCTCTCTCTCTCTCTCTCTCTCTCTCTCTCTCTCTCTCTCTCTCTCTCTCTCTCTCTCTCTCTCTCTCTGGCCTTTATTCAAACACTTCTCTGCTTCACCTCCACTATTTAAAAAGGCTTTATTTAAATTTATACGAGATTTTTAAGACGTTTTTACAGTTCTAGAGGCAGAATGACAAGATTTCTACATTATTAACTGGAGAAGAACTTTTGAAAACCCCGCAAATCATCTCTGTGGCCTTAAAAAATGTCGTGGTGAGAGAATGAAAAGTTTTTAAGGGAGTTTTTATGGTTCTAAAGACAGAATGACAAAATTTCTGCATTATTAACTAGAGAAACATCCTTGAAAACTCAGCTATTTATATGTGACCTTGAAAAATAGTCGTGGTGACAGATTGAAGCGTTTTTAAGGAAGTTTTTATGGTTTTAGAGACAGAATGACAAAACATCTGCATTCTTAACTAGAGAAACATCTTTGAAAACCCCGCTAATCATCTCTGTGGCCTTGGAAAACGTAGCGGTGAGAGAGCGAAATGTTTCTAAATAAGGACCTTCTCTGTGAAAGGTAGTAAGTTCACCTGAGTCAAGCAATTACATTCAAATCACCTTGGCTCTCCCCCGCGGCATCTTCTCCTCGCCTAATCAAAATAATCATCAAACAACAAAGGGAGAGTTAATTTCCTTCCAACTCTCCCTCACTCCGGGAAACAATATTGCTAATGTGCCTCTCTCTCTCTCTCTCTCTCTCTCTCTCTCTCTCTCTCTCTCTCTCTCTCTCTCTCTCTCTCTCTCTCTCTCTCTCTCTCTCTCTCTCTCTCTCTCTCTCTCTGTGTGTGTGTGTGTGTGTGTGTGTGTGTGTGTGTGTGTGTGTGTGTGTCTGTCTGTCTGTCTGTCTGTCTGTCTGTCTGTCTGTCTCTCTCTCTCTCTCTCTCTCTCTCTCTCTCTCTCTCTCTCTCTCTCTCTCTCTCTCTCTCTCTCTCTCTCTCTCTCTCTCTCTCTCTCTCTTAGTTGATATTAGCCTCTCATGTCATTTTAATCCAACTTGACATGAACGTTTTTCATTTTATCTCTTGAAGGAACATACCTGAATGATTTACAATGAGGAAGTCTTGGAAAATACACACTGTCTAGGATTACTGGGCTCTGTGATTCTTTCGTTACGTAAATTCAAACCTGGTGTTCTTGTATTTAATTTCTTGATGTGGCAATGCTTCACTCAAGGGACATTTATAATTTACACTGAGAAGATTGGTGAAAATGTTGGCTTTTAGGAGCTCATAAATTGTGTTTTGAAAGATACCAGACTAATGGCTGTATTCAGAAACGCCTTCCCTTTTCCCGTCTCACTACGATAAATTTCCAAGGCCACAGAGACAACTAGCCAGGTTTTCAGGATAGTTTGTCATTTTAACCCCTTCAGCACTGGGACATATGTTTACCTTGAGATTTGTGTACCATTAGACCATTTTATTGATATTAGCAAGGATCTATGGAGTTCACAAGATTAATGGCCAAAATCTTCACTATTTTAATCCCCAACATGAATTTCTGAAACTGTATAAAATCACAAAATAGTAACCAAAATGAATACCGAAATGCGTCATGGTACTGAAAGGGGTAATATACTAGAAATTTTGGCATTCTATCACCAGAATTATAAAAACACCCTTAAAAACACGATTATCTTCAACTGGAGCCTATACAAAGCAGTGATGGTGAAAGAAAAAAGCGTTTCAGAATACGAGCCTTACTTTTCTTGTGTTAATTTAGATGTGTATCTCGTGTGTGTCTTTGTATCACCAGACACACACAGTGAACATGACTGGGCCTTTTTTTATTGTTTTGTTGCCCTGGGTGGTTTGCTTTCTACATAAAAAAATAAAGTCTTGATACACGAACCTTGCCCGCTGATTGCTGACCTTTTAGAGAAGAGAACTGCATCAATATTCCATTCCTCGCAATCATGTGTTTCGTTAGGAGTAAGTGTGAATTGAATTGTTTGCGTCACTCTAATTGGATATGTATTTAGTATTCACGTAATGCTCTGCCTGCAATTCTAAATATCACTGTTGTATTTTCAATTTAGTCATTTTCCAGTTAATGTGTGAAAATCTGTGTGCATTATTACTTGTCCTACTCCAGTATCATGTTTCTTCTATTTTAGTTTATTGTATCGTTCATGCTTTCTGTGTAATAACTCCCTTCCTTATCATTATTCCTTCTGCAGTACTGGAGCACATTTTTTACCTTGAGATTTGTGTATAACTAGACCATTTTATTTACATTTGGAAGAGTGTATGGAGGGCAGAAGATTAATGGCTAGAGTCTTCACTATTCTAATCCCTACATGAGTTTTAGAAGCTATACAAAATCGCTAAATGGTAAGCAGAATAAGTATGAAGTATGAAAGCGAGTCATGGTACTGAAGGGTTAATTTCACATGACGTTTCTCATCACCACTCTATCTGTATTAATTCACCACTTCCCTTTTTTTAACATTTCAAATTATCACTTTATCAATTTTCACGATGTAATATAGCAAAAGAATCGGAATCTTGATCTTTCTACAAATTCCAAGTGTTTCCTGTGCCAGTGTGAGCAGCAGTAGTGATGGTGGTGGTGGCGCAGGCCCTCCGCGGCTCCCCACTAACATCATCAATTATGTGATTTTCCATTAAGGGGCCGCGGGGCAGAGTGAGGAGCCGCCACTGCCGCAGGACCTTTCTGTCTTCTCAGGTTCCTTTGTGATGCGCATCTTGGGTGGCAAGTTGTCTTATTTCAGCCGCCCACACTGTTTTGAGTTAGTTTTGTATCATTCCTTTGTCTTTGGTTGTGCTTTGGGTGTTCCAAGCTGTTTCTGGTCTTTGTTTTGTTTTATTTGCTGTTTTCGAGGTTGTGTCATTGTAGTCCAGGCTGTTTTTTTGGTGTTCTTATATCATGTTTCTTGTTCCTCGTTGTCTATATTGATGAGATTTGTTTCAATTTGATATTTGAGTTCCTTGTCTTTGGTAGTGTTTTTGGCGTTCCGGTCTGTTTCTGGCCTTTTTTTTCTATTTTTGAGGTTGTATCGTTGCGGTCCAGGCTGTTTTTTTTTTTTTTTGGTGTGTCCTTATTTCATGTTTCTTCTTCGCTGTCTAGGTTGAGATTTGTTTCAATTTGATACTTGGGTCCATTGTCTGCGGCAGTGTTTTTGGTGATCCAGGCTGATTCTGGTCTTTTTTTTTTTTTTTTTTTTGAAGATGTGTTATTGTGATTCAGGGTGTTTTGTGTTCTTATCTCATGTTTCTTATTCTTCGTTGAGTTTTTATTTTCAATCTGACACTATAATTAGACTGGAGTGGGAGGGTCTGGACTGGCGTGAGTGGATATGGCCTAGGCTGGGCTTGTCTGGATATAATTGTGTTGGCGTGGACTGAACCGAAGTGAACTGGAGTTTCGCAGGCTGTGGAGGACAAAATAAACGTGTTACTGGGTAGAAATAGGCTGCGCTGGGCTGGAACAGACTGGATTGGACTGGTGTGAAACGTAGCGAGCTAAACTGAGCTGAGTCCCGTGAAGCAGACACATCAAAACTCACACGAGAAGTCCAGCTGACGTGGCGCATCGGACTCGTGTGAATACAGCTGTCCATCAAGTCACCGTGACAGTCGTGCAAACATTCCACGCGAGCAAGACACGAACGAGCGAATCGCGTGAAGAATCCCACAGAAGCACATAGGCGCCTCTTGTCTTGTTGCGCGAGACAAGTCCAGGAGGCGAAAAGGCAGTGAAAAATGTGTTTACCGCCGCCACAGGTCTCATAAGCCTTCGTAAACCGCCACATTTTCTCCCACTCGTGACTGGGACGCCAACTTACGTGCACCATCTTTCCGGGAAGTTAAGCGTGAGGAAGGTACACTTTTTTTCTTCCTTACGTTATTTTTCGGTCCGTAAGTTTTCTTTCCGAAAGTTCCGATGCGTTTTATTGCTTAGTTCTTAGCGATGTATTTGTTTCCCTCCCGTCCGCCATCTTCGTCGTCGCTCCGTCCGTATTTTTGTGTCCTTTGCTTTTTCCTGTTCGTGTTTATTGAAGGCCTCGTAATGGTTTCCCTGTTTCTTGTTGCTTTTTCTTTCTATAGAGACAGATAAAGATGAGAAGACAAACAGACAAACACTAATAGACGAGGACTCTTGCACAATAACACACACACACACACACACACACACACACACACACACACACACACACACACACACACACACACACACACACACACACACACACACACAGATAATAACCTAGCCAGGACAAGATAGCATTAAAGTAGAGAAGAAAATTAGATAATCCAGGTGGAACACGATTTACCTGAGTTTACCTGTAATATGAGCAAGAGGGTGAGCGAGCCTTACCTGTGACTAACGAGGGAATGTAGAGCAGAACGGAGCGCACCTGTTGTTCCTTTACTGGCATTTTACTCCTGTATAGAAAACCCTTTGTTAGAAATTTCACTGGGATGAATTGATGAAGGGCATTACCGTGTGTGTGTGTGTGTGTGTGTGTCAGTGCGTCTGTGAGTGAGCAAGAGAGGGAATTTAAGTGGAATTACATTGCTTACCTCTCTGTCCAGTTTCTTTATCACAGCTTAACTCCTTTATATAATATTTTTGGTAGAAATTTCACTGGTCCAAATACAGGGACGTGATCTGTGTGTGTGTGTGTGTGTGTGTGTGTGTGTGTGTGTGTGTGTGTGTGTGTGTGTGTGTGTATGTGTGTGTGAGGGGATTGGAGTTGAATTTGATTGTCTGCCTGTCTATCGCTCTGTCCATTTCTCTCGTATCCCGCCTGCCTGCCTGCCTGTGTGTCTGTCCGTCCCTCTGTCAGTCTGGACTCGCAAATGAGATCCATATTTTAATAGCATATAACGAAGCGGGTTTAATCTATTCATAGCGGCCGAGGTCGTTACCTGCTTTTTGGAAATACGTGAAATGTGAGTTGCGTAAACGTTGCCTTATTATATTAGCATTATGTCGCGGCGGGATTCATTATTTTATTCCGGCGCACGTTACCGAGTCATTGTGCCTCACCAAACGTTACTCACGGAGGCAAAAAGTTAATTATAATATTGAGTGCTGAAATGCAGATACTGAAAATTCAAGTCCATTTGCAATATTCCGTCGGGTCATAATAATAATAATAATAATAATAATAATAATAATAATAATAATAATGATAATAATAATAATACAAATAATAATGATAATAAAGGTTCATTCAGTCTATTGTTCCTTGGAAAAATTTAGTGATTAATTATACATAAACGTGGCTTGAATGGCTGCACATATATGGCTGGCTGGCTGGCTGGCTGGCTGGATGGCTGGATGGATGGATGGATTGCTGGTTTCATGGATGATTTGGTGACTGGCTGGCTGGATGGATGGTTAGATAGACGAATGAATGGGTTGACATAGGAGTTGTTAAATAGATGGATAAATGGATGGATGGCTGGATGACTGGATGGTTTGATGACTGGATAAATAAACAAATGGAAGGATTGATGCATGAGTTGTTAGATGGATGGATAAATGGATGGATGGCTGGATGGATGGCTGAATTACTAACTGGCTGGTGGGATGGCTGGCTGGATAGATGGACAGATGGATTGAAGGATTTTTTTTTTCTATGTAAGAGGGAGAATTGCCAAGGAGAAAGAAATATTAGAAAAAAAGTCCCAGTGGAATTGCCGGATGGACGAATGACTGGCTGGGTGGATGGATGGCTGGATGGATGGATGGATGGATGGCTGGCTGGATGGATGGATGGATTGATGGATGGCTGGTCCTTTATTAGGTTTGGTTAGTGTCTTCACCTTTAAACAGGAAGTTGAAGATTCGCAGATTTGCCTTTCACTTTCTATTCCATTATATATTCTTATTAAAACATTTGTTTTGCTGTGTCGTTTCTTTGTTACAATATTATGGAGCATTTAGTAGTAGGTCTCTCTCTCTCTCTCTCTCTCTCTCTCTCTCTCTCTCTCTCTCTCTCTCTCTCTCTCTCTCTCTCTCTGCAACGTACATGAATCATAAAAGCTTTCAACTCACTCGCAATACTTCAAACTGCAGTAAATCAAGCCATTTCCAATATATAAATACCGGCACATGAATAACTTACGAACAATACATGCATTACAACATATTCCTATGCCTGACTGTATGAGAGTAACAATGCGCTGGAATAAACAACCATGCTGGGAGTCACAAGCACAAAGAAAATACGATACATGATACACGATACACTAGAGGGATTCTTGAACTTTTATACTTTAACTTTGTATCTTTTTTATACTACATCCTGATCTCTTTTTGTGATTTTTTTTTCTATTCCTCTCTGATGGTGTTGTTAAGCATTTTTACCTTGAGTTTTGGGTGTGATTAGACGATTTTATTAACATTAGGAAGGGTCTATGAAGGTCAGAAGATTTAAGGCAAGTGTTTTCACCATTTTAATCCCCACATATGTCTCTGAAGCTGTATGAAATCACCAAATAGTAAGCAGAATGAATAGAAAAACGTATCATTGTACTGAAGAGGTTAATGCAGTGTAGGGTAATCTAGAAGCCCATGACCAGGTGCTAATGACAATGCAAACTCCAATCTTTATTCTCAAGGAACGCTGTCAAAAGTCGAGTATATTCTGCACTCACTTTCACTCTGTTTGACGTTTTCCTCAGCTTAAATCCTCTTATCTGTTTAATCCTCGTATTTCTACACACTTTTACTCTCTCATCCGGACTATCTTCAAAGACAGCTCCTACTCTTTTTTCGCCTCTGATGCAACATCCATGTTCACTGACAGTAATGAAACAACTCTGAATATCCTAGCTGGGTTATCCTTGTGAAATTACTTTAGAATTACTGGAAAGCTCTGAACACAAAATTCGTAGGTTCAGCATCGACTAGAGGCAGTTTCACTTAATCGAGATAGGACACTAACACCTTTAATCCCTTTAATACTTTGACACAGTTTTACCTTGAGATTTGCGTACGATAAGACGATTTTATTGACATCAGGAAGGGTCTGTGGAGGTTAGAAGATTAATGTCCACAGTCTTTACTATTCTAATCCTCACACAAGTTTTTCGGACTGTATAAAATCACAAAATAGTAGCCAGAATGATTATGGAAACGCGTCATGGTACTGAAGGGATTAAAGATATGGTACTAGAATCTATGACTTTTTTGGGGTTCCATTAAAAAGATGCTCTGGAGTGAGATACAAGATTGAGAGAGCATGCTAAAGACAATGGATGTAACTATTTTTACTTAATTAAGCGCTCTGGCCAAGGGTAACAAAACCTGATGAAATAAAAACCGAGATGCCAGACTAGCAAGATGACAATCCAGGGGCAAGACCAAATAGAATGGAAGTGTTCTGTAACTTTTAGAGAGAAAAAAATATCACAGGTAGGGAACAATACAAGGACAGACAGAGAAGCAGTGCAGTCTGACGCTCCAAAGAAGACAGCCCAGAGTCAAAACCAAATAAATGTGAAGTTTTCTGTAACCTTTAGAGAGAAGTCATAGGTAGGAAAAAATACAAAGGTAGACAGTAGCAGTGCGGTCTGACGCTTCAAAGACAGTCCAGAGGCAAGCCCAAATATAATGGAAGGGTTTTGGAACCTTTAGAGAAAAGTCACATGAAGGAAACAATACAGAGGTAGACAGAGTAGCAGTGTAGTCTGGCGCTCCAAAGAAGACAGTCCAGAGGCAAAAGCAAATATATGTCAAGTGTTTTGGAATTTCGGGAGAGATGAAGTCATAGATAGAAAGCATTACAAGGCAGAGTAGCAGTGCAGTCTGGCGCTTCACTAAATCCTATGAATTCACGATTTTGTAGAGGTATTTAATGCTGCACGTGTTTGGAGCAAGTCACTTATTCTCTTCCCTTCTCTACCCTCCTCTCCCCGCCTGCCTCGCCTCCCCCGGGATGATAATGCGCCGAAGATCCCGTCAGATAGTCAAAACAGCCCCAGGGGACAGCAGGGGAGCGGTGACGCAACCCTCCATTACACGGCTCCTATTTCAGGGTTGTGATAATTGCCACTCGCAGGGCGTGAGGGAGGCGTCTCCTCTGTCCTCCCTCCCTCCCTCCCTCCCTCCGAGACTCCCACCCTCCATCCCTCCCTCCCACCTTCTCATACCGTGTTTCCCTCTCTCCCTTCTGGGTGGTGGTGTTTCCTTTCCTCTCTCTCTCTCTCTCTCTCTCTCTCTCTCTCTCTCTCTCTCTCTCTCTCTCTCTCTCTCTCTCCCTTATTGCTTCCTCCTGATGGTTCCCGTTTTATTTCCTCTCTCTCTCTCTCTCTCTCTCTCTCTCTCTCTCTCTCTCTCTCTCTCTCTCTCTCTCTCTCTCTCTCTCTCTCTCTCTCTCTCTCTCTCTCTCTCTCTCTCTCTCTCTCTCTCTCTCTCTCTCTCTCTCTCTCTCTCTCTCTCTCTCTCTCTCTCTCTCTCGGCTCATCTTCCACCCTCACGTGACTTATGGAGTGTCTAAGGGAACTCCATTTTCCCCCCAAACAATCAGGATAGAGGGGCGTATGTGTGTCCTGGGGAGGAGAGAGGAGGAGAGGATAGTGTAAGGGGAATGGGGCTGTTCTCCCTCTTTCCTCTCTCCCTTCTCTCCCTCCCTCTCCCTCTCTCTCTCTCTCTCTCTCTCTCTCTCTCTCTCTCTCTCTCTCTCTCTCTCTCTCTCTCTCTCTCTCTCTCTCTCTAACTTTCCTTCTTCTTCCCATTTATCTACCCTCACGTCTCTCTCTCTCTCTCTCTCTCTCTCTCTCTCTCTCTCTCTCTCTCTCTCTCTCTCTCTCTCTCTCTCTCTCTCTCTTTCACCTCGCGTCTGCCGTTTTTTTCCTCATTCACTCCTTTTTCCCCTCTCCATTTTTTCTTTCCCTCACTTCCTAATATCTCCTTTTATTTCTGCCTCCCATCTTTTTCCCTTTTCCCTCCCTTCGTAACTCTCCCCTCAGTCTCTTCTCTTGTACCTCTCCCTTTTCCTTCCCTTCGTAATTCCCTTCTACGACATGCTCTCCCCTTCTCTCTCCCCTTCTCTCCCCTTCTCTCCTCCCATTTCCTTTACCGTCTCCACTCATCCCTCCCATTATCGCAGAATTATTGCAACGTTAAGTAAATTGGCGTTAAATTGAAAGTAAGTCATGTCTCTTTGTTATCTCTTCATTACGTCTCTCTCATGAGGACTTAAGGTACCTTCACTTCTTTCTCCTGAGTTTATGGTATGTTTAACCCCTTCAGCTCCTTAATTTAACTCAACCTAACCTCACCTCACCTTACCTTACCTTACCTTACCTTACCTTAACCTAACCTAACCTCCCTTCAGCATCGAATTTAACCTAACCTCACCTAACTTAACCTACCTTCAGCATCTGATTTAACGTAACCTAACCTAACCTAACCTTCACTTCTTTCTTGTAAGATTATTGTACGTTTAGCTGATTCACAATATGATCTAACTTAACCTAACTTAACCTAACCTAACAGACTTCTTTCTCATGAGATTATTGTATATTTAACTGTTTCATCATCTAACTTAACCTAACCAAACCTAACTAACCTTACCTAACTCACATTTCTTTCTCGTAAGATTATTGTATATTTGACTGCCTCACCGTCTAACCTAACCTAACTTAACCTAACTTAACCTAATCATAATTTAACGTAAGTACTTTTTTTTGTACTGTGTGATTTAAGGTACTTACACTTCTTCCTCGTGAGTTTATGGCATCTTATCTTCTTCTGTATTCTGGTACGTGTAGATGTGTAGAAATAGTATGTTGGTTTGGTAAGTTGGTTTCTCTTATGTGTTGCTGGGATACATCAGGTTTGTGTTGGGTTGGGGTAGGTTGGGTTGAGTTGGGTTAGTTGAGTTGGTTAGGTTGGGTTGGCTTGGTTAAGATTAGGTTTTGGTTGGATTAAGTTGCGTTGGGTTGGGTTGGGTTGGGTTGGATTGGATTGGCGTTGGGTTAGGTTAGGTTGGTTATAGGTTAGGTTATATTAGGTTTGATTAGGTTAGGTTAGGATAAGTTGGGTTAGGTTAGTGTTAGTGATTGTTTCATATTTATTTTACATCATAAACTAAGTTAGATTGAGTTTCTTTCTTTCTTTCAAAATTTCTCTACCTCTGATCTTTGAAAGCGAGTGAAACTGAATGAAATTTTCTTTTTCCTTTATACATTTTCATTTATGTCTCCCTGATACGAAAAAAATAATAAAATGAATTGTTATATTTCCATCATTATTTGCCTTCATCGTGATTGAAAAACATTAGCATTAGTAGTGTAATAACATAAATAGCGTTAGTCTGTATTGTTTTCCGTATAACATTCCCCTGAACAGGAAAAGTATTAGTATTTGCATTCATATTAGCATTTTAGTAGTATTAGCATTATTGTCTACGTCTCTATTGTACAAAACGTGTCCCAGCAAGATTTTGTGTAGCGCTGCCAGACGTACGTGGAGCTCCCTTTGGCCTGATAGCCGAGTCATGCATGCGGGAAATCGTCTATGCGTGGCCCAGATCCTTAGCGATTTCCACTGCTTGCCGCCCACCGCCTTAGCCACGTGGAGGAGGCTGCGGAAGGGGAAAGGAAGGGGAAGGGAGGAAGGAGGGGGAGAGAAGGACATGTGAACGAACTGAATACGGAATGTAGCAATTAAATGAGGTGCAATTTCTAAGCATGGGTTTCTTTCATTAGGGTTTTTTTTTTTTCATTTCGTTGTGTTACAATTTCGTTTTAGTTCGTTTTTTTTTTCTTCATTCTATACCGCTAATACTCGCTTTATTATTTATTTACTATTTTTTTCGTGGGTATCACAACTTCCCAGGTTTCTTTCACTGTTCACGTATTTGTAGCAGCATCACAGCATCATTTCCCATTCATCTTTCATTCCGTACAGTTCCTTCTCATTTTAAACATCCGATATAGCTTTTCTGATATCTTTCATGTTTTCCTTGGGCATTACAACTTCCCATTCCGTTCGTCTCCTTTCCTTTTTATACTTCCTTTACCTCTTCCTCTTCCTCTTCCTCTAGGACACCCCGTATGCCTCGTGTCCCTCTAGCGCCAGTGAAAGTGTCCTATCTTACCCCCCGGACAGTCCCTTCCCTCGGCTGCCCCATAAAACGGCGGGGAACCTTACATGGAGTGAGACGGTTCCTCCCTCACCCTGCCAGACACGCGTCCTCGCCTCACCCTGGCCACTACACTAGTATTGAGAGAGAGAGAGAGAGAGAGAGAGAGAGAGAGAGAGAGAGAGAGAGAGAGAGAGAGAGAGAGAGAGAAGGAATTAATACATCACTGAAGAAAAACGAAGTGAAATGTGAAAGATGAATGAAAATCATTATAAAAGAGAGAGAGAGAGAGAGAGAGAGAGAGAGAGAGAGAGAGAGAGAGAGAGAGAGACTATCACCGTGTATTAGGGGGATGGTGGACCAGAAGGAGGAGGAGACTGAGGGAAGAGGAGAAGCAAGACGAGAAAAAATAGGAAGACGAGGAAGAGAGAGAGAGGGAGAGAGGCAGAGAGGGAGAGGCCGTGGCGTAATTCAATATAAAGATGCGGTACGTGACCATAAGGGAAATTAGGGTCTAAATTATCCACAGATTTCCCAAACCACCTCTCTTACATCCCCTGCAGACCCTCCTCCTCCTCCTCCTCCTCCAATTCCTCCTCCTTCTCCTCCTCCTTCAATTCCTCCTCTTCCAGTGGTAGGTTCTCCCTCTCTGACACAAACAAATCTCTCTCTCTCTCTCTCTCTCTCTCTCTCTCTCTCTCTCTCTCTCTCTCTCTCTCTCTCTCTCTCTCTCTCTCTCTCTCTCTCTCTTTTTCTTCCCTCCCTCTCTTCACCCTCATTGTTTACACACGCCACGTTAGACTTATGTACAAATGTGTGTGTGTGTGTATGTGTGTGTGTGTGTGTGTGTGTGTGTGTGTGTGTGTGTGTGTGTGTGTGTGTGTGTGTGTGTGTGTGTGTTCTGACAGATATCTACGTGTCTATGCTTGTTTTTATGTTTGTCTGTGGATTCGTTTGTCAGAGAGAGAGAGAGAGAGAGAGAGAGAGAGAGAGAGAGGTTTGGATAGGTTTTACATGATTCCAAGTTGCGAAATGCTACACACGAAAACAAGAAAGCACACACACACACACACACACACACACACACACACACACACACACACACACACACACACACACACACACACACACTGAACGCCTGTCAACTTAGAATTATAGACGTTTTCACCCTCGTCCAATACCCCTTCTCTCTCTCTCTCTCTCTCTCTCTCTCTCTCTCTCCGGGATGTTGGCGCAGATTGACAATTTCGCCGGCGGTGGAGGAGATAACAGCCAATATTGCAATTTACCACCTCGACTCGCCCCCACGACACTATTGCTGCGTCCTGCTCTGAGAAGACGCCGCGCCGTCCCGCCAAAATACAAGTGCAATGAAACTTACGAGGAAACTCAACTCTACTTTCTCTATAATAGCTCTTACTTGCTCCCATTGTGTTGGAAGCAATGTTATTTATTTTTCTTTGTTTTTTATTTTTTTGGGGGGTGGGGAGGGGAGTTCGTGGTTTTACTTGGCGTTCGTGGTGTGTGTTAACCTCTTCAAAACTGAGACGCATTTTTTTTTACTATGAGCTTTGGGGTGTGATGGCACGATTTTAGTGACATTATCAAGGGTCTATGGATGCCAGAAGATTAATGGGCCGGAGTCTTCACTATTTTAATCCCCCTCCCACATAAGTTTCTGAAGCTGTAGAAAATCACCAAATAGTAAGTAGAGTGGATATGAAAGCGTGTCATGGTACTGAAGGGGTTAACGGCATCATGTTTCTAAGCGGCAGTGTGTTTCGAGGTTATGGTATGATGTAATGGCAGTTTAATGACGTGATTCTGCAGTGTGGTACTTAAAGGACATCCACACTCATTGGTTTTATGCTCCGCCGTTGTGTTCTAGTGCTGCTTTGTGTGTGGTGCGGCGCAGGTGTGGTGGAGGTGTAGAGATGTGGATGTATCGCTTCTCGGCCTTTTGGCTAAGATCAAAGTGTAGTATCTGTTCTTATTAGCTTAATATTAAGTTAGGTTAAGTTAGGTTTTATCTTGTTCCTCTGTTGTAAGTTATCCTGATATGATTGTAACCTCTACTGAAAAGCAACGGGGAACAAATGCACCAAGCTACAACAAGTACATGCTTCACTCAAGGTTTAGAGTTGGAAAAAAGAAAAAAAATAAACATGCTGAATCCTATACCAGCCAAGGAGTCGCCTTTCCTGTCACTTTTAAGGGACCGGCACCTCAGTGGGCTTTTTTTTTTATCATATTTTTTGCTGCCCTTTGCCGGCTGTCCCTCTTACATAAAAAAAAAAGAAAGGTGTGACGCAGGTCTTAATGGAGGGTGAGTGGCGCTATGCAGGGAGTGGCGACTATTGGTGACACTTTTTTTTAAGTTAACATTTTTTTTATTTATACCATGTGGACTTTTCGCGGGAATTTATGATCTTTTTACTGTGTATTCGCTTGCCTGATATGTAAGTGAGGGGAAAAATTGTATAACTTGCATATAGTGAATCGCGCGCACGCCTCCATGATAATCAAGTCCAATGGCGTTTGTACAAATGAAGTAAAATATTTGTCGTAGCTTTGGATCCCCGTTAAATATGTCATTGGGTAATATTTGCTGACATTTATTTATTCATTGCTAGTAACGATATGTATTTGTCCTTACGGGGTAATGTTTATTGGCGCCATTAAGTAGCAATAACGAAGGTGGCGGATATTGTACTGCAGAAATAATGGCATGACAAGTGTGTGTGTGTGTGTGTGTGTGTGTGTGTGTGTGTGTGTGTGTGTGTGTGTGTGTGTGTGTGTGTGTGTTACCTGGTGTGATGTGGTGTTAAGGTGTGCGGTAGTATATTGTTTTTCCCTGTGGTGATTGTGGTGGTGGTAGTGGTGGTGGTGGTGGTGGTGGTGGTGGTGGTGGTGGTGGAGGTTTGGTGTGGCATTATTTTCTTCCACTACCCCGTGATGTGGCTCTCTAACACAGTAAAAGGTCTTACATCAAGCAACCTTCTGCCACTGTCACCCCTCACGTCTTGTCTCAATCTTAAGTCCTCCACTCCCCTCACACTCTCCTTACAAATATTAATAACCAGCAATCTCCCAGCGGGTCATGAGACTTAGGCCAGTATTCTGAAACGCTCTTCTCTCTCTCTCTCACCAGAACTATTTTCCAAGGACGCAGAGTTGACAAGCCCGGTTTCTGTGTGTGTTTCTCCTGTGAATTGTATAGTAACCTGGTCCATTTGTCGTTAGAACCATGAGAGCTCTCTTAAAAACTTGTGTCACTTAAACAGAAGCCTTTTGAAATAGTTGGAGGTGCGATGCTGAGGAGTTTCTGAATTTCTAGGGGTGTTTCTCTTGTAAATTGTATAGTAACGGTTTTCAGTTGTCACTAGAACCATGAAAGCTCCTTTGAAAACTTGTGTCACTTAAACAGAAGCCTTTTGAAATAGTGGAGGTGTGGCGATGAACTGTTTCTGAGTTGACAAGCCGAGTTTCTGGCGGGGTTTCACTTGTAAATTGTTTAGTAACCTTTTACATTTGTCACTAAAACCATGAAAGCTCTCTTGAAAACATGTATCACTTAAACAGAAGCTTTATGAAATAGTGGAGTTGAAATGGAGGGAAGACGCTGAAGATTATAATTATGCCAAGTATTGTATTCAGCTAGTGACAATGAAGCAAATGACAATGAAGTAGTACGTGACATTACTGTGGTGTGGTGATGCCTCGTGATGCACCTAAACACACATTATAACAGCCTTCTGGCACTCCTAATACCATCATACCACCAAAACACATACCATAACATCCTTCTCACTCTTCCAGCACCACCACACCACCAATACACACACCATAACACCCTTCTCACCCTCCCAGCACCACAACACCAAAACACGCACCAAAATACTCTTCCACCCATTTCAATACCACCATCACACCAGCAACACCACCACAACACCAAAACAAGCACCAAAATACCCTTCTACCCCTTTCAGTACCACCACAACACCAGCAACACCCCCACAACACCAATACACATACCACAACACCTTCTAACCCTCCCAACACCAAGGTCGCCAGGGTGTATCTAACTCCGGTGCAGGGACAACGTGGCAGTATTGCGCTATTTTGACGCACATAAAAGATGACACAATTTACCGTTGC
>NC_059279.1:4755000-4777500 GCF_017591435.1 Portunus trituberculatus | reverse complement strand
AATCAAAATTCTTCGTAATGATGTTTTCCATGCCCTCGCTGGCCTAAACCCTCAAAAACAGTGTTTCCGTGCTTGCACCTTGCCTGACCAAACTCTTTCAACTTTGTCTATCAACTTCTACCTTTCCTTCTTACTAGAAGTTTGTCTACATTCAGCTTGTTCCAAAAAAGAGTGGGATTCGAACCTACGCGTGTACGTCTGCCCGATCCCACGCTCACCACCTTATCCACTACGCCTTACTGAATCTTGATCAACTTCTTTTAGGGATTTCGGTGAAATTTTTGCTGTCGCGTTAGACATATCAAAAACTTTTGATAGAGTCTGGCATAAAGCTTTGATTTCCAACCTGTCCTCCTACGGTTTCTATCTTTCTCTCTGCAACTTTATCTTAAGTTTCCTTTCCGACCGTTCTACTGCTGCTGTAGACGGTCATTGTTCTTCTCCCAAATCTATTAATAGTAGTGTTCCTCACAGGTTCTGTCCTGTCACCCACTCTCTTTCTATTATTCATTAATGACCTTAACCAAACTTCTTGCCCTATCTACTCCTACGCTGATGATACAACCCTACATCTTTCCACGTCCTTTCAGAAACGACCAACCCTTCAGGTAGTTAACAGATCACACAGGGACGCCACAGAACGTCTGACTTCTGATCTTTCCAAGATTTCCGAATGGGGCAGAGAAAATCTAGTAGTTTTCAATGTCTCAAAAACTCACTCTCTCCATTTCTCAACTCGACACAACCTTCCAATCAACTATCCCCTCTTCTTCGATGACACTCAGCTGTCTTCCTCTTCCACACTAAATATCGTCCGTCTGCCTTTTACTCATAATCTTAACTGGAAACTTCACATCTCATCTCTTGCTAAAATAGCTTCTTTGAAGTTAGGCGTTTTGAGGCGTCTCAGCCAGTTCTTCTCGTCCCTCCAACTGCTAACTCTGTACAAGGGTCTTATCCACCATTGTATGGAGTACTCTTTGCATGCTTTTGGGGGGTTCCACTCACACAGATTTAAAAGACAGGGTGGAATCAAAAGCTTTTCGGTTCCCCTCCTCCTGCGGCCTCGCTGCACAAGGCTTTCTTATTCCTCTCATCCCTATTCTGTCCAACCCTCTAATACAAGAGTTCACCACCAATACTCTCAGTCATTCATACCTTTCACTGGTAAACTCTGGAACTCCCTACTTGATTCTGCATTTCCATCTTCAAACGAGTTAAATTCTTTTAAAAGAGAGGTGTCAACACATTTGTCCCAGGCTTTAACTTATTTTTTCGATCTTTTTTGGAAACTGCAATTCCAGTGAGCCTTTTATTTTCTATTTTATAGTTTTTGTCCTTGGCAGTTCTCTCTCGTACATAAAAAAAAAAATTCCCTCCTCTGACTGACTGTCTTCAACCTCCATCTCACCGCCGAAATGTTCCATCTCTTTCTATCTTTTATCGCTACTTTCATGCTAACTGTTCTACTGATGTTGCTAACTGGATGCCTCCACTCCTCCTGCAGCCTCGCTGCACAAGGCTTTCTTCTTCCTTTCATCCCTATTCTGTCTAACTCTCTAACGCAAGAGTTACTCAGTACTCTCATTCATTTATAATCTCTCTCTGGTATCAAGACATTTGCTCCTTACTTTTGGGTAAATCTTTACTTATCCTTTAGAGAACCAGCACTCAAGTGGGACCTTTTTCTTAATATTCAATTGCCCTAGGTTGGCCTTCTCTCCTGCGTAGAAAAAAAAATTAAAAGCATAGAGAACTTTTAAATACACACGTAACAGAACACCACCTTATAAAGAACACACCTTGAAACCAATTCCCAACAACCTTATTTTGAATCACTTCCACTTTTTACGTTCATCATTCGAGAAATATTGAAGGTGTGGGGTAAACCGTGAAGGAGATATAGCATTCCTTCACAAGATAGAAGTGTTGACTCATGGTTTATCGTAAAGCATTATTGTCTTGCCTTTTAACTTCTTCAGTACCAGGAGGCTTTTTTACAATGAGATTTGGGTATCATTAGACCATTTGATTTGCTTTATGAATTGCCTAGGGAGATCAGAAGATTAGTGGCTACCGTCTTCACTATTTTAATCTCCGACATAAATTTCTGAAGCAATACAAAATCACCAGATAGTAAACAGAATGAATATGAAAACGAGTTATGGTACTGAAAGGGTTAAGTATATTTTTCTCATATGATCGTGGCTCGCAAATATATAGAGTGATGTAGAAAGTCCCATACAAACACACAGACGCAAAAATACTGTAGAGAATAAGTGGATTCCATCTTAAACTACAAAACGATTCAAATGACTGCAGTTGTAAAAAAGAAAGTGAAAAGTAGGTTATGGATACGGAAAAGAGAAAAAAGTTAGCGCAATTGTCATCATTCTTAAGCTACAAATGGTTCAAGTGACTGTGATGTAAAAAAAAAAAAAATGTGATGAGCAGGTTATAGCTATGGAAAAAAAAAAAAAAGAGCGCAAATGTCACTTTTTTCTAAACTACAAAGGGGTCAAGTGGCTGATATGCAAAAAATATAAATGAAGAGCAGGTTGTAGTTACAGAAAAAAAGTAAAAGTTACCGCAATTGTCACCATTTTAAACTACAAAGGAATGAAGTTACTGCAGTTGTAAAGAAAATGAGTGAAAACAAATTATGGCTACAGAAAAAAAAAAGTTAGTGTAATTGTCATCTTTTTCTAAACTACAAAGTGTTCTAGTGACTCGAGTATAAAAAGAAAAAGTGACAAGCAGGTTATAGCTATGGAAAAAAAGAAAAAGTTAGTGCCATTGTCACCGTCGCCCCTGTGTCCTGCTGCTGACGAAGGAACACCACGTGGCTGGCAAAACAAACAATGCAAACAAAACAAAGAACAATCAAAACGTGCCCTAGATTCCCAAGGGGGTTCCAGGACAAGAGTGCCATCAATTCCTGTTAGCCTCTCTCCTCTTCCTCCTCCTCCTCCTCCTCCTCCTCCTCCTCCTCCTCCTCCTCCTCCTCCTCCTCCTCCTCCTCCTCCTCCTCCTCCTCCTCCTCCTCCTCCTCTCTGCATGCCTTTCTTTCTTTTTTCTTTCTTCTTTTTCCTTTTATTTTCTCTTCTGCATCTATTCCTCTTTTTTTCCTTCTTCCTATCTCCAGTTTTTCTTTTTTCCCTCTTCTCCATCTATTTTTTTTATTCTTTTCATTCCTCCCAGCCTCCTTTCCGTTTCCTTCTTTATTTTCTGTCCTCTTCTGTTCTTTTTTTCGATTATTCTCCCCTCACGACAGTTTCCTCTTCTTCCTCCTCCTTCCCTGTCTTCAATTTCTTTGCTTTCTCATCTTATTCGTTTCTTATTTCCTCCAGTTTTCCGTTTTTTCTTCCCTTTTTCCTCTTATTTTTTTTTCCTTTTATGAGTTTTCTATTGTTGTTGTTGTTGTTGTTGATGTTGTTGTTGTTGTTGTTGTTGTTGTTGTTGTTGTTGTTGTTGTTGTTGTTGTTATTGTTCGTCGTCGTCGTCGTCGTCGTCGTCCTCCTCCTCCTCCTCCTCCTCCTCCTCCTCCTCCTCCTCCTCCTCCTCCTCTTCCTCTTCCTCTTCCTCCTCCTCCAGTTCCTCCTCTTCTTCCCACGTGGTTGAAGCACGTGACTGGAGATAATTACATTGAATTTAAGTTTCCGGAAAGCTGAGGATCTTGTAGGAGGAAGATGAAGTGGAGGAAGAGGAGGAGGAGGAGGAGCAAAGAGCGGAAGAGGAGGAAGAGGCCTAATGGAGGAAAAGCCTTGAAAACCTTGTTAAAGGAATAATAAGAGTAAGACCAGGAAATGAAAAGGAAAAGGAAAAGAAATGAAATGGTAAAAGTTTCAGGAGTAAAAGAAAAAAAAATAGCCGAAACTGAAAGAAAAATAAGAGAATGAAACAATACAAACATTACAAAAACCAAAAAGAGAACGAGAATGAAAGAAAAAGGAGAAAAAAGAAGAGGAAAAAGAAGGCCTAAACACGAGTAGGCCTAGGTTCGTACATCCGGGAGATAAATATAAAAAGGGAAGATCAAAAGAGAAGAATAGATAGGAAGGGAGAGAGAGAGAGAGAGGGGGAGGAAAAAAAAAAAGGTTGATATGTCACGCTGAATCACTTCTTAGGAGGAAGATGGAGAAGACGACAAAGGCAAGGAAGAGCTGGACACATGTGGGTTTTAATGAGGAAAAGGAAGGAATGGAAAAAAGAAAAAGGATAAAAGGACATATGGAGAAAGAAAGGGAGTCAAGAGTAGTAGGAAGATGAAAGGAGACTGCAGGAAGGTGATGAAGCAGATAGAAGAAAATAACCTTGAAAAATAAAAAAAAAGAGAAGGAAATCTGAAAATAATGGAAGAAAGAAGGAAAAGAATAAATAAGAATTTTTGAAACTGCTGGAAAGTAATGAGACAGACACCAAAGAAAATAACCTTAAAAAATTAGAAAGAAGATAATGAAATAAGAATGAATGAAATGGAAGAAAGAGGGAAAGAAAATAAAAAGAACAAGAAACTGCAGGAAAGTGATGAAGCAGATAGAAGAAAATAACATTAAAAAAATAAGAAAGAAGAGGAAGAAATAAGAAAAAAATAAATGAAAGAAAAAAGGAAGAAAATAAAAGAAGAAAAAACTGAGTGCTTTTTTTTTATTTGTTGTCTTGGCCTGAGTCCCTCCTACATATTGCAAAGGAAAACGAATGTAACTGAAAAAAAACAAATAAGCAAATTAGTGAATAAAAGTAAATGGCATGAATGAAGGAAATGCAGAGTAGAACACAGAAAAAAAAAGAAAGCAGACAAATGCTCTCACAAAAAAAGGAGTAAAATAAGAAGAAAAAAAAACACCTCGTGAAAGCAGGAAAGGTGACGGAGAAGGGAAAAAGATACATGAAAATAGAATACTGTGAACTGAACCCCTCAGTACTGGAACACATTAGACGATTTTATTTATATTAGGAAGGCTCTATGGAAGATTAACCCCTTCAGTACCATAACGCGTTTTCATACTCGTTCTGCTTACTAGTTGTTGATCTTATACAGCTTCAGAAACTCATGTAGGAATTAAAATAGTAAGGACTCTGGCCATTAATCTTCTAACCTCCATAGACCCTTTCGTAATGTTGATAAAATGGTCTAATCGCACACAAATCTTTAAGTAGAAATGTGTCCCAGTAATGAAGGGGTTAATGACCAAAGTCCTCATGTTAGTTAAATGGTCTAATCGTACATTGATCTTAAGGTAAAAATGTGTCCCAGTACTGAAGGGGTGAATGACCAGAGTCCTCACCATTGGAATCCCCCACGTGAGTTTCTGAAGCTGTATAAAATCGCCAAATGGTAAGCAAAATAAATATGAAAACGTGTTGGGAAGAAATACACCATGGTGATAAAATGAAGAAGGGCGTGATGCTACAGACTCTAGGCAATAAAAGCAACTTGCCTGCAACACTTCATCACGTCAAGCACCATTCATCAGTACCATTTTTTGTTCTGTTCTCTTCCATCAAAATTTAAGCTCCACATATCAACATTACTGTCTCTCTCTCTCTCTCTTACTCTCTTTCTCTCTTTCTCTCTCTCTCTCTCTCTCTCTCTCTCTCTCTCTCTCTCTCTCTCTCTCTCTCTCTCTCTCTCTCTCTCTCTCTCTCTCTCTCCAGGTGTTGCAATTAGTGCTAAAGGTTGTTAACAGAGGAAACCCAAGTGAGCAAGGCGCCAGGTACACGTGCTTGTGTGTAAGATAACCACACACACACACACACACACACACACACACACAGAGAGAGAGAGAGAGAGAGAGAGAGAGAGAGAGAGAGAGAGAGAGAGAGAGAAAGAGAGAGAGATAACTGTCCAATGAAAAGTAGGAAAAAAATAAGTTTAGTATTGAAAAAAGTGTCAAAGCAAGTCAGTGAGGAAGCGAAATATTCCAGGAACATATGACAAGAAACTACACGAGGCCGAAAATTAAAGTAAAAAAAAAAAAAAAAAAAATGAAAGGTAATATCAGAATGTTTTAGAGTAAGATAACTCTATAAGATGTGATAAAAAGGAAGTGTCGCCGGAAAGAGGTGAGTGAGGAAGTCCAAACACTCCCAGAACCAATGACAGAATGCGAGACGTGAACAAATTAGAATATAAAAAAAAAGACGCTCACCTGTTGTTGGAATACTTGCAATAATTGAAATTCAGAGGACGCTTGAGTGACTGGCTAGCTTGAAAAGAAGCGGATCAACACATTTCATCCCTCGCTTAATTCAGTAAATGTAAAACTCATAGAGAGAGAGAGAGAGAGAGAGAGAGAGAGAGAGAGAGAGAGAGAGAGAGAGAGAGAGAGAGAGCTGTCGTTTCCATTACTGCTACAATACTCTTACCATCACCGTCATAACCATCTCCAAATTCAAATGATCCTTTTTTTGAAATTGAAGTATATAGGCCTGTAATTTTAAATGCTTTGTTCTCTCATCCTCACTACTATTCAAAGGCTCTAGTTGAAAATACGCAAGCTCTCTGGAAGATATTTATGGTTCTAGGGGATGAATTAGTAAGATTTCTAGTTTATTATAAGGAAAAACTGTCTCGGAAACCCGGCTAGCTGTCTCTCTTGCCTTAGAAAAATTGGTAAGGGGAGAGAGCAAGGCGTTTCTGAATGCAGGTGATGGTGACTAAGTTCTTCAGAGCATTCTTTTATTTTTGCTATGCCTTGCCCGTGTTTATCTCTCACATACAGAAATAATATTAATGCTCTCTATCACAATATGGAGGTGTGTGTTTACTTTTGAATTCTCTCTCTCTCTCTCTCTCTCTCTCTCTCTCTCTCTCTCTCTCTCTCTCTCTCTCTCTCTCTCTCTCTCTCTCTCTCTCTCTCTCTCTCTCTCTCTCTCTCTCTCTCTCTCTCTCTCTCTCTCTCTAAGTGTATCTTCTTTTATTGTTGTTGTTTATCTCCTCCTCTTTCACTTCGTGTTTCTTCATCTTCGTCCGGTTTATCTTTTATGATTGGGATTGATGGACGTATGGGCAATTGAATTATCGAGGTGTACGGGGCTCTGATATTGTGATAGAGTGATACAGGGAAGGACGTAATAGTTTAACAATCTTTCAGGGTTGCTGTACTGTATGATACCAAAGTCTACTGAAGTCTTTTTTTTTTATTTTTCTTCAGGTATTATGTGTATTTTGTGATACATAACGACTGAACACATTTAAATTTCACCGGTACTGCTCTGGTGAACTATGGAACACCTGCCTGCTTCTGTATTTTGACCTTAATCGGGGGCTGACACCTTATCGGGCTTTGTTTTATTGTATTTTTTGTTGCCCTTGGCTGGTTTCCCTCCTATCTTGTTTTATTGTACATATTTTTTTTTTTTGCCGTTTTGTTTCCCTCCTACATGAAAAAGGGTGTAGGTTAGGTTAGGTTAGGTTAGGTTAGCTTAGATTAGGTTAGGTTAAGTTGGTGTAGGTTAGGTTAGGTTAGGTTGGTGTAGGTTAGGTTAGGTTAGGTTGGTGTAGGTTAGGTTTGGGTAAATTAGTTTAGATTAGGTGAAGTTACATTAAGTTAAAATAGATTAGGTTAGGCTTGGTTGAATTAGCTTATGTTAGGTTAAATTAAGTTAGGTTACTTTAATTGCTGAGTGATTCGTCATAGAATAACCCTTTGTTTTGTTGTGCATCCTACGTTGTTTTATAGCCTGTGCTTGTATCATCATTATTGAGAACACCATTTCCAGGTATTCCAGAACACTCAAAAGGGAGATACCTGAGCGCACTTCTTTCCCCTAATCCTGAGTGAATTTTTACGTTTCCAGGTTAAGAGAGAAGCAGAATAGCACCGGGAAAGGGAAGCATCGTGCGGGTGAGATTGTGGAGGTTTGAATTTCCGTGTTGTAATCAGAATGAAAAAACGTGTGAAGCGAGCAAAATTATGTATGAAAGCGACCCTGGCTGGTATGGTCCCGTGTGAGGCGAAATTGAAAGATAAAAGGGAGGAGGGGCGTGATGGGCTTAAAGTTATTAATTCAGGAGGTGGGGACAAAGTGCGTGGTGGAAAGGGTGTTGCTGTTATCATGATGGATGAGCTGCAGGGGAGGGGAGCAAATGTGACCTAAAGGTTGACTGGTTACCGTTGATGATGATAATACAAATAGTTATAATTCCTTCAGTGCTGAGATGCATTTTTACGTTGATTTTTTTTTTTGGATACGATTAGACCATTTTATTGACATTAGGAATGGTCTATATAAGTCAGAAGATTAATGGTCCAGAGTCTTCACTATTTTAATCCTCCACATAAGTTTCTGAAGCTGTATGAAATCTCTAAATAGTAAGCAGAAGAATGAATATGAGAACGCGCCATGCTACTCTTCTTGCTAGTATTCTTGTGACATTACTCCTATTTTCCAAGGCAATGCTAGTGTTATTGGCTTCACGCAGTTAGTTCTTCCTTTGATAATCTTTCTTACTTACGTGCACTTAGGGTTATGTTAGTGGTATGTAAGGCTTTGTAATGATAACTATTATTCTATTACCGCATCATTTATTATTTATCCAAGTAGTGTTTGTATTTTTATGGTACGTTAATTAACATTCATATATTTAATTACCTTCAGCAGGCAGTTATATTTCCCTGCTGATCCTTGCTAGCTTGGTGCACTTAGAGTTATCCAAGTGGCATTAAGGGGTCTTTAGTAACAATTAGTCTATTATCACATCATATATTATTCATCCAAGTAGTTTCTGTATTTCTATGATATATCAACTAACATTCACAAAATATTTAATTCTCTTATCTTTATTGTAATCTATTGTCATCTTTTTTAAGGCAGAAAACAAATGGAGTAGTTTAACCTTTACTTGCAAATTAAGACCAGTGAGCCTTTTATTCTTACTATGCCAGTGATCCAATAAAAAATAAGTAGATAAATAAAACAAATAGAGTAACCACGTGTACATCTGTCGGCTTCCTGTACCTTCCTATTAACTTACATTCTTGGATCTTTTTTATGTTGATTCCTGTAATGCGCAAGACTCGTGTAAGGGAAGTAAAAAAAAGCTAATCAGCAAAGAGGTAAGAAAAAATCCAGCGTTCATGTATAATGTACATAAAAACATGAAGGAAATGATTGGTAAAACTTAATGAATACTGTCCAAGAAATGAGATGAGTGGAAACCTGAGGAAGAGCGCTCTGGGAATTGTAAAGAGAACGTTTCTAGGAATAGAGAGAGAGAGAGAGAGAGAGAGAGAGAGAGAGAGAGAGAGAGAGAGAGAGAAGAGGTCTGTTAGTGTTATGAAATGCGAATTAGTTGGCAGGAGTAATTGGTGCATATGGATTGCATGGCCTGTGTGAAAGTAAAGGATATTATCTGGCTCACGTTTTGATGGATGGCATTTAGTAATAGGAAGTGGCATGTTCATCAAATGGGACACACACACACACACACACACACACACACACACACACACACACACACACACACACACACACACACACACACACACACACACACACACACACACACACACACACAGACAAATACGCTTGAATAAGGTGAGATACTGGAAGAAATGTTGGCATGAGAGAGAGAGAGAGAGAGAGAGAGAGAGAGAGAGAGAGAGAGTTACCAGATCTTAACCATAAAAAGAACACACAACCCCCCAAAAAAACAACATTCCTTCCATAAAAGAAAAGAATAAAAAAAAGTAAGTGAAAAGTAAATCAACAAAATTAAAAGAGAGAGGAATCGAAGCAGGAAATACAAAGCAAGTAAGAAAGAGAGAAAGGTGGAACGAGAAGATGGAGAGGAGTAAAAGAAGCTAAACCGAGGAGGAGTGCCAGATTTTTAAGGAGCAAGCCGATAGTAAAGTGGAGGAAAAGTGTGCAATGAGAAAGACTGGCGGTGCAGGAAGGAAGAGTAATGTATATTGGAATGAAGGAGTGAGGCACCTGGTCGTGGAGAAGGAAGAGGAACCGGATCACTACAGCAGGGAAGGGAGGGCTGACTGTGCTAGGGGTATAAAAGCAGAAAAGAGAGAAGAGAAGCCAGGGTCGTGAGGTAAGGAATTGGAGGCTAAGGATGGTAAGGTTTGTGTGTATGTGTGTGTGTGTGTGTGTGTGTGTGTGTGTGTGTGTGTGTGGGGTGTGGTTCAGTTTAGTGATAATTGTACACACACACACACACACACACACACACACACACACACACACACACACCGCGTAGTGTAGTGGTTAGCACGCTCGACTCACAATCGAGAAGGCCGGGTTCAAATCCCGGCGCGGCGAGGCAAATGGGCAAGCCTCTTAATGTATAAGCCCCTGTTCACCTAGCAGTAAATAGGTACGGGATGTAACTCGAAGGGTTGTGGCCTCGCTTTCCCGGTGTGTGGAATGTGTTGTGGTCTCAGTCCTACCCGAAGATCGGTCTATGAGCTCTAAGCTCGCTCCGTAATGGGGAAGACTGGCTGGATGACCAGTAGACGACCGAGGTGAATTACACACTCACGCTACCTCCTCCTCCTCCTTTTCCTCCTTTTCCTTCTTCTTCTCTTTCTCCTTTTCCTTCACCTCTTTCTTCTCTTTCTCCTCCTCTTCCTCTTCCTTTTCGTTCCTCTTCTTCTCCTCCTTTTTTCTTCACCTCGTTTTTCTCTTTCTCCTCCTCTTCCTCCTCCTTCTCTTTCCCCTCCTCCTCCTCCTCCTCCTCCTCCTCCTCCTCCTCCTCCTCCTCCTCCTCCTCCTCCTCCTCCTCCTCCTTCTCCTCCTCCTCCTCCTCCTCCTCCTTTTGTTTCCGTGTTCTCTTTAGTTTCATCTCAATTAGAATTTTTATTTTTCTCAGGTTTTTGATATCGAATGAGAGGAATTTGCTCAAAGGGACCATTTTTCTCCTTTCTTTCGGATGTATTTTTTCTATGTCCTCTTTATATGGATGATAAACATAACTCGGTCCATAGTTAGGGTCAAAAGGGTAGATGCATTTTATATGGATTCAAATTACAGTCGTGGCTTCAGACTCAGATCCGTATTCAGAAACGCTTTGCGCTTTCACAACGATTATTTTTCAAGACCACAGAGATAATTAGCGGGTTTTTAAGAGTGTTTCCACCGTTAATAATGTAGAAATCTTGTCACTCTGCTTGTATAGCTGTAAAATCACCTTAAAAAACAACTTGTGTAAACTTAAATAAAAGGCTTTCGAAATAGTGAAGGTGAGGCACTGAAGTGTTTGGGAATATGAGCCGCGTTGAGAGAAATAGGAAGTGATCATAGGCACTGGTGAATAAATATAAAGAAATATAGGAAAATATATAAAAGAATACCATGATAAAAAAAAAAAAATGAGGGGGAAACTCTACATAACATATTTTTCCTTTTATCACTGAAATGCGGCGTGAAAGTCCACGATGCTTCACTGACTTTCCCAGCGACGCCTCAGACTTTTCTTTCTTTCCTCGGTAAGATTCCCAAGCTGAGCCCTTAGCGGGGGAGGCGGCGAGGGAAAGTACGGCTTAGGAATGGAATGGCGGGGTGGGGAATGCTGGAAGCCTTGCTATGGAAAGGCATGGAAGTGACAGTAGGAGGAACAACAAGCCAAGGAAGGGGACAGAAAGCGAATGGAAAGATAGAAACAGAGGATGGAAAGCAGACACAAAGGAACAAACAGGAAGGACAAGGCATGGATGAAAACAGGAATGGAATGGAAAAAAAGATGGACAAATGTAAATGGGGAAGAAAACATAATGGAATGTAAAAGAAGAACAAGTAAAGGACTGAAATAGAGGGATGATGAGGTGAATATGGAAAGGAGGCACAAAAGAACACACAGAAAGAACAAGGCAAGGATGAAAGCAAGAATCGAATGGAAGAAAAAATGGAGAATGGCGGATATGGAAAGGAAACACAAAGGACATAAAATAAGAGCAAGTTAATGAATGAAATGAAAAAAAAATGTTAAGGCTAATATGGAAAAGAAGAAACCGGAAACGTAAAAGGAAGGAGAAGGCAGAGTGAAAGCAGGTAGCGAATGGAAGGAAGGATGAAGAAAGGCGGAAATAGGAAGAAAACACAAAGGAACATGAAAGAAGAACAAATTAGGGAATGAAATGGAAAGATGTTGAGGCTAATATGGAAAAGAAGAAACAGGGAACATAAAAGAAGAAGAAAAGATGAAAGACTAGAACAGACGGATAGAAAAAAAAAATTGAAACGTAGATATGACAAAAGAAAACACACAGTAACACAAAAGGCAGAAGATGAAAGAAAATAGGTAAAAAATGAATGAAAAGATTGAATGAAGAAACAAGGAAAGTAACGACACTGTATACAAAGACGTGAAGACAACACAAAAAAAAGAGAAAAACAAAAGACAAAAAAATAAAGAAAAATTGAAAAAAACTAAAACATCATATTTTCTCAACTACTACTGAACTATTTGAGATAAGCAACACAACACAACACATTAAAAACTAAGACAAAAAACGAGTGAGACATTACCTGACAATTTCAATGGAAAGGATTTAGACACAGTATGAACAAGAGAACAAAATATGATAACTGGGCTGTAGAGGAGACTAGGAGTGTATGGCGAAGGGAAGCAGGAAGGACAGCGAGAGGGAGAGAATCTTTGGAAGGGATTATAGGCGGCAAGGAAACGGAAAGGCAGAGGCGGGAAGTCCTAAGGGATTGTGATATAGGAAGGAGCGACAAAAGAAGGGAGAAGGATGTGCAGGATGGGACGAAGGATGAGGAATGGGATATCCAGAGAGAGAGAGAGAGAGAGAGAGAGAGAGAGGGAAGGAGAAAATCGTCTTATCTTTGTTATATCTCCTTATAAGAGCCTCCCTTCAACGCAACAGAGGAAAAGGAGGAGGAGGAAGAGAAGGAGGAGGAGGAGGAGGAGGAGGAGGAGGAGGAGGAGGAGGAGGAGGAGGAGGAGGAGGATGAGAGAGAGAGAGAGAGAGAGAGAGAGAGAGAGAGAGAGAGAGAGAGAGAGAGAGAGAGAGGCACTAAACAGGAGGAATGTGCTACTGGTGCCATAACAATCAGGAAACTTTTGGCCGTTCGTGTGTGTGTGTGTGTGTGTGTGTGTGTGTGTGTGTGTGTGTGTGTGTGTGTGTGTGTGTGTGTGTGTGTGTGTGTGTGTGTGTGTGTGTGGAAAAGGCCTATAAAAGAAAGGACATAGGATTCCCTTTTATTGTTTCCCTCTTTGTTAGTGAAGCGTTAGTTTGTGAGAAGCTAGAACCAGGAAGGACACACACACACACACACACACACACACACACACACACACACACACACAGGTTTTTTTTTTCTTAAGTCTATAGATTAATAATATTTCCTTCACTTCCCGTATAAAACACTCAACTTTTCCGTGCGTAAAGACCACAATATCATTACCACACCTTATCTTTACATTTCCCTCCCAAACAGCACAGAGAACATATCTAACTGGCTTGTAGACTGGAAAACATTGATGTCCGAGCTGAGCAGAGCATCCCGGGAACATATATTATCCAAGCGTGGCACAGAGGAGCGTGTGAGGCGAACGAGGAGTGAGAGGATGAGTAGGAGGAACATGATTTGGAGTTACGAGATGTGATGCAAGATAAAGATGTGGAGAAAGAAATTACGTGGAATGGAGCTGTGATTGATAAGTGAAGGAGGAGGTGGATGAGGAGGAAGAGGATGATAAGTAGAAATGTGTAAGAGAATACTGTGTGAAAGGATATGTAAAAGACGAAGAGTTAGAGAAAAGAGAAAATTTGAAAAAGAAACCGTGGAAAAATCGTGCAAAATAGACGAAAAATGAAAAAAAAATAACAGACGAATGAAAAAATAGAAACAACACTCACAGGAAAATAGAATCTTGAAACGTGTCAGAGAAAACAAGACAAAATCACACCAAAAACCCGTGAAAATAACAATGAAATACTAAAAGATGTGAAGAGACGAAAAATGAAAAAGAAATAACAGACGAATGAAAAATAGAAACAACACCGACAGAAAAATAGAATATTGAAAAGTGTCAGAGAAAACAAGACAGAAAATCACATCAAAAACCGTGAAAATAACAATGAAACACTAAAAGATGTGAAGAGAAGAACCTTAAGACCACTTTAGTGAGATGGCCTTGCAGGAGAGAAGATTTCCTGCCTCATTCCCTCCTTCTGACGAGAGGCTTCATAATTTCGTGATAGGGCAGCGCTAGTCTCTCACTCTCCAGGTGTTGCTCTTCACCGTCTGAACGCCTTTCGGGGGACAGAAAACGAATGAAGGTTATTTTGCGCGGAGCTTCGTCAGATTATTACGTGTTATATCATCGTTAGTTGTTATATTTCATGGATTACTTCTTCTTTGCAGTGTCAAGGCGCGGGAGACTGAGCGTGGTGAAGTTTGGTTTACTGTGGTGACTTGTAATGAAAATAGCTGAGGTGGTAGTGAGAGAAATAATAGTAGTAATGATGATGAAAATAATAATGATAATAATAACAACTAAATATTTAGAAGATTATAAAGGGGAAGAATAATCAGAATATAAACAAGAAGAAGGAAAAGAAGACTAAATTGGTTTTCTATCACGATTATTACCATTATCATTATTAGATTTAGTTGTCCTTTGTTTTGTTGCTAATATTGAGTTTTCTTATCTTTTCTTGTATTTCAGCTGTTTTCCTTTGATCTAGTTTTCCTTCACAAGTTACAGACGCAAGGAAATATTAAGAAAATACTACGTTTATGGAATGTATATAAATCACTTTTCGTAACTAATTTTCTTACCTTTTCTTGAATTTCTGCTTTTTCTGTGATCTAGTTTTCCTTCACAAGTTAGAAACGTAATACTGAGAAAGCGTATATACATTTTTTTTTTTTGTAACTAATATTGACTTTTATTACCTTCTCTTGTATTTCAGCTGTTTTCTTTGATCTAGTTTCCTTCTCAAGTTACAAACACTAAAAATTCTAAGAAAATGCTACGTTTATGGAGCGTATGTAAATATTTTTTTTACTGATTTTGACTTTTTCTTACCTTTTTTTTTATTTTAGCTGTCTTTCTTTGATCTAGTTTACAGACACAAGGAAAATGCTAAAAAAAAAAAAACTGCTATCGTTATGAAGTGTATATGCATTATTTTTTGTAACTAATATTGACTTTTTCTTACCTTTTCTAATATTTCAATTGTTCTTCTTTGATCTAGTTTTCCTTCACAAGTTACAAACACTAAGAATTCTAAAAAAATGCTACGTTTATGGAGAGTATTTGAATGATTTTTTGTTACCGATATTGAGTTTTCTTACCTTTTCTTGTATTTAAGCTGTTTTTCCTTGATTTAGCTTTCCTTCACAGGTTACACACACGAGAAAATACTAAGAAAATACTATGTTTATGCTGTATAGGAAAGAGAACTGCGATAACAAAGCTTTCCTCGCATAAATTTAAAAAGCAAGGACATAAAAGAGCAGTTTATTTGAGTAATGTGCTGGAAATAAACATTTAAACCAAGTGTGTGTAATTACCTGAAGATTACAAATGTGTGTAATTGTCTGAAGATTTCACACTGACACACACACACACACACACACACACACACACACACACACACACACACACACACACACACACACACACACACACACACACACACACACACACACACACACACACACACACACACACACACACACACACACACACACACACACACACACACACACACACACACACACACACACACACACACACACACACACACACACAGAGAGAGAGAGAGAGAGAGAGAGAGAGAGAGAGAGAGAGAGAGAGAGAGAGAGAGAGAGAGAGAATTAGCTTTTCATAAGATGTGCCCTTAGGGACGATGTCAGGAGGAGGGAGAATGACAGGGAGGGGAGAGAAAACAGAAATTCTACCTGTGTGTGTGTGTGTGTGTGTGTGTGTGTGTGTGTGTGTGTGTGTGTGTGTGTGTGTGTGTGTGTGTGTGTGTGTGTGTGTGTGTGTGTGTGTGTGCTTGTCTTCTTTTCTGTCTGTTTTATTTTATTTTGATGGATTTCGCTTTTCTTTTCCTGTCTTTACTTTTTCTTTTTCTTTTTTTTTTTAGTTGTTGAAAATTTTCCCTTGAAAAAGAAAACGTAATATCGGCTTCGTGTTTTGGTGTTGCGTTTTCTAAAAGTATCGGTCGTCGTCTCCGTTTTCTTTGATAGGAAAGGAAATGAATATGGACTCCACTGCCTGAGGGTAATTTCCTATTTAAACTGCATCGATAACTAAATCTTCTCTCTCTCTCTCTCTCTCTCTCTCTCTCTCTCTCTCTCTCTCTCTCTCTCTCTCTCTCTCTCTCTCTCTCTCTCTCTCTCTCTCTCTCTCTCTCTCTAAGAGATTTCTCATAACACAAAATCTTATAAAATCGTGAAAGTGACAGTCTCATCTTTCGTACTGTCACCTGCAGCCTCCCATCTCAACCCCGGACGGAACTCTGCCCCTCACCCCCAGTCTACCTTCTCTCCCACGCCCCACTTCCCACCCTCCTCCCAGCACCGTTCCCCGCCTTTATGTTCCGGCTTGAAATGAAAATAGTTTCCCTTTCCCACTTTGTCTTGGTGTCCTGTGTTGTCAATGAAGTGTACCTTGCTTTAGTGATGTGCGTTCGTATATGTGTGTCTGTGTGTGTGTGTGTGTGTGTGTGTGTGTGTGTGTGTGTGTGTGTGTGTGTGTGTGTGTGTGTGTGAGTATTATTAAAGTGAAGTGAAATGTAATACGCTTTCCAGAACATAGATGAAAATACTTCACTTGTTTGCTTCTACTCTCCACTGTCACTTCGCCATGATTCCACCAGCACTGCATCCACGTCTCCATCCACACGCACTCCACTCAGCCACGCAGCTTTTCCCTCCCTTCATCCAGCAGGTCAAGTGTTTCAGGGCACGTCACGTCACTCCACCTCGCTCGCAGCTCCAGTTCTCTCAGTAATATTTTCACCAGGCAGTAACTCTCCTCTCGATGTATTGCTGTAGTATTTTTCCCAGTAAGGTCAGTGCAAATGTTCCTGCTTGCCTCACCTGTTGCGTCGAGGGAGCAGCGTGGCGTGGTCTCACCTGTGCGATATGAAATATGTTTGTTGTGCGCCTCTGCTTCCACTCTCTGCATTTGGTTACTGTTATTGTTGTTACTGCTGCTGGTGGTTCTGCTACTAGTGCGGTACTGTTACTATTACTATTTTTACTACTGCTACTGTTACTGTTACTTTTTTAATGCAACAGAAAAGTAAAAAAAAAAGATCTACTTGATTGCCAGTCCCCTTAAAGATCAAAAAGTTAGCCAAAAGTCAGCGATAAATGAAACTGCTTGAAACTACTACTGCTATTTGCTACTGCTACCGCCACTGCTACTGCTACTACTACTGCTACTGCTACTGCTACTGCTACTGCTACTACTACTACTACTACTATTACTACTACTACTACTACCATTATCACCACTACTACTACCATAACCTCCCTCTCTACAGGTACAACCACCTAAATTACCACCTCTACTACAACCACTAAAAGACTGATAACATGAATAACAAGCTTCACTACAGCAAAACTAACAGATATAGGGAGAACAGAAGGTCGATAGGTATGTAGGTAGGTAGGCATTCACTCTTCCTCTCTCCCTCCCTCTTTCTCTCTCTCTGTGTTACGTGGTTGAAAGCTTCTCTCCCCGTGGGCCTGTAAATCCAGCGTAAATTTTACATAGCAAATATATAAGCGGTGTAAATCTCTCACAACTATGCAATTTTGGCGAGGATACTAAATTTTGCAGCCGCGATGTGTCCCATTATTATTCCGGCCATACTGCTATATTACGCCAACAAATTTTCCCGCCAAATTCATTACAGAAGGCGAGTGGTCAGGAGAAGAGAGAGAGTCAGGCTGAGTTGACCAAAGCTGACCTGACGTCTCTTGTGACTTCTTCTCTTCTTTCTCTCTCTCTCTCTCTCTCTCTCTCTCTCTCTCTCTCTCTCTCTCTCTCTCTCTCTCTCTCTGTGTGTGTGTGTGTGTGTGTATGTGTGTGTGTGTGTGTGTGTCGTGTGTGTGTGTGTGTGTGTGTGTGTGTGTGTGTGTGTGTGTGTGTAATTCACCTCGGTCGCCTGCTGGTCACCCAGCCAGTCTTCCTCATTACTGAGCGAGCTCAAAGCTCATAGACCGATCTTCGGGTAGGACTGAGACCACAACACACTCCACACACCTGGAAAGCGAACCCACAACCCTCGAGTTACATCCCGTACCTATTTCTGCTAGGTGAACAGGGGCTACACATTAAGAGGCTTGCCCATTTGCCTCGCCGCTTCCCGGGACTCGAACCCTGTCCTCTCGATTGTGAGTCGAGCGTCCTAACCACTACACTACGCGGTCTCTCTCTCTCTCTCTCTCTCTCTCTCTCTCTCTCTCTCTCTCTCTCTCTCTCTCTCTCTCTCTCTCTCTCTCTCTCTCTCTCTCTCTCTCTCTCTCTCTCTCTCTCTCTCTCTCTCTCTCTCTCTCTCTCTCTCTCTCTCTCTCTCTTTATCTATACCATGTGGGCTTTTCACGGTAATTTCTGGGCTAAAGGGGATACTTTTTATGGCACCTCTATCTCAAAGCCCACCCACATGAAACCGTTGCCCTGAGTGAGGAAGCCCAACCTACACTCAGACCGTGGACAGGATTCGAACCCGTGGGCTTGGAGACCCCTCGGACCCCAAAGCACGCATGGTTCCACTGTACCACGGCTCTCTCTCTCTCTCTCTCTCTCTCTCTCTCTCTCTCTCTCTCTCTCTCTCTCTCTCTCTCTCTGCTATTTTTTGACACACTCTTTCTACCTTCGTTGTTGTTCGCCAAAGCTACATTTTTCCCCCCTCAGTTTTTTTTTCATTTACTTTTCTCAGTTATTTTTTTTTCTCTTCATTTATTTTTCCTTATTCTGTTTTATTTTACCACTTTTTTTTTTAGTCGAATGGAATCGTAATTTTATTTTGCAACACCTCAGGGATTATTTTCTTATTTTTTTCTCTCTCTCTTTTTCTCTCTTTTTTTCTCTCTCTCTTTCTCTCTTTGGTGTAAAATTCTCTCTTTCATTTTTATTCTGTCTATTTTTTTTTTCTATTGCTGACCACTCTTTGTTATCTTGTCTTTTCTCCCTCCGTCCATTACTCTTGTTTTTGTTAGGCCTCCATTGTTACTTTTTCTCTCTTTTGATGATTTTGTGTCTTCCTCTTTGTGACACGTTCTCTCTCTCTCTCTCTCTCTCTCTCTCTCTCTCTCTCTCTCTCTCTCTCTCTCTTTCTCTCTCTCTCTAAATCGGTCTCCTGACGTTGCCTTTAGTGAGATTTTAATTATCGTAATGCGTTGGACCTCAAAAAACACCTCCTCCTCCTCCCCCTCCTCCTCTTGCCTGGACACATGACGCGTTCCTCCACCACCATTACCACCACCGCTACCACTACCTCCACCTTCTCCTCCTCCTCCTCTTCCTCCTCCTCCTCCTCCTCTTCCTCCTCCTGCTCTTCAACCTCCTCCTTTTCCTCCAGGCCACAAACACGCCCGCGCCGCCCACCTCTGAGGCTTTTAAGCGTTATCACTCTCTCCAGGGAAGGTTTTTTCCTCTCTCAGATTTTTACACGTGAAATATTTAACGATCTATTAAAATTTCTCTTTTCTTTGTTCTTTTATCGCTACAACTTTTGGCGTTGGCTTAATTGTATAGGTTGGAATGAGATTAAAGTGTTTCTCTGTCTGTCTGTCTGTCTGTCTGTCTGTCTGTCTATCTGTCTGTCTGTCTGTCTGTCTGTCTGTCTGTCTCTCTCTCTCTCTCTCTCTCTCTCTCTCTCTCTCTCTCTCTCTCTCTCTCTCTCTCTCTCTCTCTCTCTCTCTCTCTCTATCTATCTATCTATCTATCTATCTATATATGGTTTTTGCTGAATTTTATAGTTTGGAATGAGATTAAAGTTCTCTCTCTCTCTCTCTCTCTCTCTCTCTCTCTCTCTCTCTCTCTCTCTCTCTCTCTCTCTCTCTCTCTCTCGCCGAAACACCACCGCGGAGGTACGAGCAAGAATCAAAACGAAAATCTGGCGCACATTTACACGTTGATGTTGTATGAAACCCACAAAAGTTTTCGGAGGAACTCTCTGATTAAACTTTGCAACATTAATCTGTCCGATGTGTTTTGGTGCATTCACGGGAAGAGGAACAGGAAGAGTGGGAATGAACGAATTGGAAGAAGAGAAAGAGGCAAAGTGTTGGATGCGAATGAGGAAGAGGAGCAGAAGGAGGAGAAGGAGGAGGAGTAAGATGTAAAAATGTCTGGGAAGGAGAGAAGGAAGACGAGAAGTAATGGGGTAAAGAGGAGGAGGAAGAGGAGTATGAGGAGGAGGAAGCAAAGAAAGCGTAAGAAGGGAAGAATTGGGTAGGCACTTCCTCCTCCTCGTTCTTCACCGCAGCTCCACTCCTCCCGTTACTCTTCCTCCTCTTCCTTTTCAACCCTCCTCCTCCTCTTCCTCCTCCTCCTCCTCCTCCTTCTCCTCTTCCTATCCTGTTATATGTTATTTTTTTTATGACTGACTAATTCGGCATCTAAAATTGACTTAAGAGAGCTGCATTCCCTCTGGCAATAAGTAAATGTCTTTCTCCTTAACGATGAAGTTCTTTACGTTTTCTTCTTAACCATGGGGAGGTGGTGGCTTAGCGGATAAAGTGGTGAGCGTGGGATCGGGCAGACTTCCACACGTAGGATGGAATCCCACCACATATCGCTTTGAAGCTATGCCATTTGTCGAGTGGTTTAATTAAAGTTACCTACATGTCACCATGATACCCAGGTTCCAGGTGATGATATGGCCTCTAATTTGGGTACCGCTATAAATAAAATTGCCTGCGCTAGTAATTTGTGAAAGATGAACAGCGCTTCCTACATATTCTTGAAGTGTGCCTTTCTGGTGCTATAGGCTATAACATAGAAAAAAAATCGTCAAAGCGAGAGACAAAGGGACGGAGATATACAGATGAGGAAGGGAAAAAAGGAAGGGAGGAAAGAGGTAAATATCTGTTAGCTTATGGAAGGCGGGAGAGAATATACCTGGAGTGTTATTTCCGTAGAGTAAAATTCAAACAGTGAAATCGGGAAGGATTTGTCATAAGAATATAAGATGAGGAAGTTGCAAGAGGCTGTCATACCTACAAGTGGTAGTCCCTGTATGACCAGAGCTACTTTATTCCATCTATCATCCCCATCCATAAGTTTATCTAATTTTTAAAGCTCCCTATTGTCATTGTGTCATGAGATAGAGAGTTAAATCCTTAAGTACCATGACGCTTTTTCCTATTCACTCTGCTTACTGTTTGGTGACTTTATACAGCTTCAGAAACTTGTGGGAATTAACCCCTTCAATACTGAAACACATTTTTACCTAAAGATATGTGTACGATTAGACATTTTATTGACATTTGGAAGGGTCTATGGAGGTCAGAAGATTAATCCTACAAATGAGTTTCTGAAGCTGTATAAAATCATCATATAGTAGGAAGAATTAAAATGGAAACGCGTCATGGTGCTGAAGAGGTTAGAATAGTAATGACCCTGACTATCAATTTTCTGACCTCCATAGACCTTTCCTAGTGCAAATAAAGTTGTCTAAAGACCCTGACCTTACCTAAAGTAAAGACCCTGACTATCAATCTTCTGACCTCCATAGACCCTTCCTAATGTAAATAAAGTTATCTAATCATACCCAAAATTCGTGGTAAAAGTGTGACCCAGTACTTAAGAGGCTAAGGCATGGAAGGCACAGCGGTCACTAAGGTTAGGTTCCTTTAATTTTCTCCCAACACAGCTCGTGTACCCAGCCAGGTGTGCTTTCAGGTGCTCGGCTTTAGCTCCTGGTAATTATCGGCCGTGTTTGTGGATCAGATATTAGTTACGTGTTCCGTAATTATCCTATTGGCTGAGAGTTATATGACGACATTACTCTGGCCTCTCTCTCTCTCTCTCTCTCTCTCTCTCTCTCTCTCTCTCTCTCTCTCTCTCTCTCTCTCTCTCTCTCTCTCTCTCTCTCTCTCTCTTCCTCGTGTAAATGTATGCATGATTGGTGTTGGTTTCCCTTGCCACCTTTCCATTATTTAGGAAAAGGGGAGCTGGAAATTGTGGCCTTCAGTGTTTTGGCTCCACATAATCAGCTTGAGATGAGATGGATTACCCAGCAAAGAGAAGCAACGCACCCAAAGAAGAGAAACAACACACAGTCTTCTGGGAAACATTTCACTTTACATTTGCTAGTTCATGTGAGCATTAATTCTAGCAGTCAGAAATAGTCGGACTGGTTATCAAAGTATTAGATGTCATAAAATAAACAGGAAATCATGCAGGATGTAAGGAAGAAAAACGTGTAAGCTAACTAAATCCCGTTTTTTATTTGCTCTATCATTAACCTTTAGATGTCACAAAATGAACAGGAATTGACGCAGAAAAGGAAGGAAAACATGTAAGGCTACCAAATCCCGTGTTTC
>NC_059279.1:4737500-4750000 GCF_017591435.1 Portunus trituberculatus | reverse complement strand
TCAACTCGACGCCGCAAAAATGGCAAAGCAAATGCATTCTCGTAATGTGTGGCACTGTGGAGACGCGACCGAACTTGCTGGAAGAAGAGAAAAAGAACAATATCAAGAACAAGAAGTAAAAAAAAAAAAAACAAGACCGTGGATTGACTTCATATTAAATTATTTACAACCTAACTCTCCCTTTATAGGATTTTTTGGAAACTTTCCCTTTACAAGAAAAAAAAGGAAGAGAAGAAACTTAGAATTTTTCCCGTCAGTATTTTTCCTTTGCACCATTTGCACCCTAAGGAAGGACGAAAAATGCCACTGCTACTAAATTATCACATAAATCACCCTTACTTCCCTCTGCTTTTTGGATGCTGGTACCTTCCCGTAGCTTTTCCCCGAGTCATCCAATATTAGCTCCTGGCCGTAGTGTTGACTCTCGCAGTAATTATCTTTTTGGCGCGCGTTGGGGAGTCATTGGGTTGGGGGAGGGAACACATCAGATGGTCAGTATCTCGTCGGCGCGAAGGGCAGAGCATGAGCCGACGGTCCCTATCCGCGCTGGTGCTGAGGCCTCGGTAATGATGCTGCTGAATGGCGGTCATTAGGGACGCTGATGGCATGGGATGGCACCTGATGTCACCTGATGGCGTCCGGGCCCCGTGCCATCACCGTGCGCTGGACAAAAATCCCTGCAAAGGAGAGGAATTTTTAAGCTAAGCAGACAAGAGTAGGAAGACGTGTAGGTAAAAATAAGAGTGCAATGTTTAAAAAAAGGTAGTAAACAAGGTACGCGATGCTGGCCTTGAGGGATGTTTGTGTCAAGGAGTTGGACTGGAATACGTCAAGGTGTGAGTGCCTACCTCCTGTGTTTTATTTGGTAGTGTTGTGTTGTAATTTTGACTTTCCAGGAAAAAAAGTAAATCAAGTAAAATGTTCTCGGTAGCTGAGGAAGTGAAGAGACAGATAGCGAGACAAACTGACGAACAAGCTAAAGCATTAAGAGAAAAATTAATAAAGACAAAGAGCAAACACATAAAATAAAGTACAACATGTAAAGTGAAGAGCAAAATTTTAAAAAGGTTCTCTATTAATTACCATTATCCATTTAATAAAGATCAAACAAAGAAGCTGAATTCCTGATAACGAACCATAAAAAAAGTTAAAACAATAAATAGAAAAACAAATATTATCGACACAACTGATAATTTCCCATACTCCATTAACATATCAGATTAGAAGACGTGAGGAAACAAGAGAAAAAGAAAACGGTGCAGGGAGAATGATTAAGAGGCGGTAATGTGACAGAGTGGCATGATGGGAACTAATCTTACTGCAGGAGTCTTTAGGATAATTGATACCTGTAGATCATACCACCTAACTCTCACCTCCCTGACTGGTCCATTTGCTAATCACTTTCATCCAATCACCGCCTCCTCCTCCTCCTCCTCCTCCTCCTCCTCCTCCTCCTCCTCCTCCTCCTCTTCTTCCTTCTCTTCATCTCACTCCTTGCAGTTCCTCCTTTTCTCTTAACTCGCCTTCCTCTGCTCTTCCATTCATTTAATGCCGATGGGAAAGAGAGAAAAAAGCTCCGTGGTCTCTAGAAATGAAAGGAAATGAAACACGAGTGAAAAAAAAGGCGTGGTAAGTAAATTTCTTCATTACTTAATGTTTATGATATACTGGAGTAGTTTTAGCAGCAGAAACAGCAGCAGCAGCAGCAGCAGCAGCAGCAGTAGGAGCAGCGGCAGCAGTAGTAGTAGTAGTAGTAGTAGTAGTAGTAGTAGTAGTAGTAGTAGTAGTAGTAGTAGTAGTAGTAGTTCTAGTCGTAATAGTGGTAGTAGTAGTAGTAGTAGTAGTAGTAGTAGTAGTAGTAGTAGTAGTAGTAGCAGTGGTAGTGGTGGTGGTAGCAGTGGTGGTGGTAGTGGTGGTAGTAGTAGTAGTAGCAGTAGTAGTAGCAGTAGTAGCAGCAGTAGCAGCAGCAGCAGTAGCAGCAGCAGCAGCAGCAGTGGTGGCAGCAGGTGGTGGTGGTGGCAGCAGTAACAGCAGTAATAATGGTAGCAGTAGCAGCAGTAGTAGCAGTGGTAGTAGTGGTGCTAGTGGTGCTACTAGTAGTAATAGTAGCAGTAGCAATAGTAGTTGTAGTAACAGTAGTACTAGTAAGAGTCGTTCGAGTAGTAGTAGTAGTAATAGTAGCAGTAGTAATAGTAGTAGCAGTAACAGTACTAGTAGTAGTTGTAGTAGTAGTAGTAGTAGTAGTAGTAGTAGTAGTAGTAGTAGTAGTAGTAGTAGTAGTAGTAGTGGTGGTAGTACTACAAATAAGATAATTGAAATAGTTGTAGTAGCAGCATGAAAAATTACGCTTGAGAAGGAAGGCAAGAAAGTATAGAGATTACTAATTTTAAGGAATGGTTTTCTCCCTCTCCGATAAAAAGTCTACGGAAAGAGAGTGTCACATTTCATTAACTCTGCGCCAAAAATCCTTGCTTTTCAGCGTTTTTATGATTGCAGCGATAATATACAATGTTTGCGTTAATTATAAAGATATTCGAGGTTTATAAGAGTATACTAATGGCCTACAATTGTATTTTAATGGTTTACAAGGGATTTTAAAGGTGTATAATTGTGTTTTTATTAGTTTTCAAGAGTATATTTCCAGATTTCAAGATTTTTTTTTCATGGTATATCAAAAGTCCATCAAGGTGCTTAAAGTGTTTACAAACTTGTTAATGGTTTTTACTAGTGTTGTGACGGTTTCCATGGAGATCCAATGGTAGATTATAAAACTTCCTGTAATTATAAGGTTGTTTTGGAGTTAATAAAAGTATATACAAATTTACAGTGGTACAACAATATATTTTGGAACTTTGACCAATAATAGCAACAGAACCAGAACCAGAAGAGGAAACCAAAGGAGCACCGAAAAAAAAAGTTATATACACCACAATACACTTTCTATGACGTCAATACGGTGATATGAAAGACAACGTGGTGCGGTGCCTCGACATAATATTGAGATGAAAGAAAATGTAGCAGCAGGTGGCTCTTCCTATTTTCATTGCGATATATACTTCACATTCTTCGTGTCTTCAGCGCCTTGGTGGATGGAGGGTAGGGGGTGGCGGGTGACGGGTGGTGGTGGGTCGTGAGTGGTGGGTGGGGTGGAGAGTGAGTGGGGGGTGGTGGATGGTGTGATGTGGGTGGTGGGTGGTGGGTGGTAGTTGACTGCAGGAAAGGGGGCGGGTGTTACAGAAATCAATAAGAAAAAAAAGCAAGACTCAGTGCCTTTTCAAATACCTAAAATAAAAAATAATATATATATATATATATATATATATATATATAGAGAGAGAGAGAGAGAGAGAGACAGTCGTATATTCACACAGTACGCATATTTCATAACCCCAGTGGGCACTCCCTGTCTAAATATGACTAACACGCTTCCTACACACACACACACACACACACACACACACACACACACACACACACACACACAGAGAGAGAGAGAGAGAGAGAGAGAGAGAGAGAGAGAGAGAGAGAGAGAATCTTTATTGGACTTTTCTCAATAATCTCGGTCCATTCCCCAACATTCCCCGCGCGCCGCCCTCCCCATCTCATCTCCCGCGGTATGAGGCAAGCATTCCTTCGTCCTTCATGGGATGGAACTTAAAACTTTTCGCGAAAAGGACTCAAGAGGGGGACAAGGGAAGAAACGAAGGAGGGAGGGAGGGATAGAGGGAGGGAGGGAGGGAAGGAGGAAGAGAGGGAGGATATGGCCAGACTGAGAGGGAGAGAGGGAGGGAAAATGTGAAGCCGCCATGGAGAGAGCCAAAGAGGGAGGGAAGAAGGGAGTGGAGGAGGGAGTGGTTGAGGGATTGGAGTGAGAGATAGGGTTAGCGGGATGTCTGGAAGGTAGAGGGAGGGAAAGCGAGTGAGACGCTAGGAGATAGGGAAATAATTATAAGTTTTTAAAGTAATGAAGGAAGGAAATAAACGAGCCAAAATGAAAAAGAGAAAATATGTATGAAAAAAAAAATCGTATGGAGACAATAATGGAGAGGAAGGTGTGAAAAAAAAGAAAATGACGGAATGAATAACAAGAATGATTAAAAGAATGATGGAAAAGAATAAGAAAAATATAGAGGGAGTAAAAAGAAGTTAAAACATGAACGTAAATTTATATATATGAGAGGGAGACAAATTTTCACAAAGGGGAGGAACTGATGGAGAAACGTTTATATACAAAGTGGAGGAGGGAAGGAGGGAGAGAGAGAGAGTGAGGGAAGAAATTCAGCATGAAGAGAGGAGAGGAGGAATGGAGAAGTGGAGGAAATTTTTATTCTCCACGAGGGAAGAATGTAGGAAAATTTTACTCAGTTAGGAAGGGGGAGGGAAAGGGAAGGATTGAGAAACTTTCGAACCTGAGAAAAAGAGAAGAAAAAATGTGCCAGAATCACAAGAGGGGATAAGAGAAACGAAGAGAGAAAGAGACTCTAAAAAACAGGAGAGGAGAGCAGAGGAGAACATAACACAGCTAAATGAAAATGGAGAGAGAGAGAGAGAGAGAGAGAGAGAGAGAGAGAGAGAGAGAGAGCAAAAGAAACCGACAAATATAATAAAAAAACACCCTTTGAAATAAAATAGAGACAAAAAACATGACATTTCAACACAAAAGAGAGGCTTATGAGGAAGAACACGTAGAAAAGAAGAAAAGAAGAGGAGGAGGGAAATAACTCAAGAAGAAGTGAAGTGAGAAGAAGAGAAGGCTTACAAAGACTGAAGAGGACAGAGAGGGAAGTAGTTATGGCTAAGAGGAGAAGTGATGGGGAAAGTAAGGGGAATCTCGACCCTGTTTTTTTGTAAGCTTAAGGTAGGATGGGAAGTCTCTTGTTTAGACTTGCCTTTGTAGACTTCATAAGAGGATAGAAGGGAGGGGAGCTAAGAGGAAAGGAGAGAGAGATTGTGATTCTTGGATCTTTAGGTATAAGTAAGAGATAGGGAAAATCATTCAGATCGTGTGTGTGTGTGTGTGTGTGTGTGTGTGTGTGTGTGTGTGTGTGTGTGTGTGTGTGTGAATGTAAATTCATCAGGTTTTGTTTGTCTTTTTTGGATCAGTTTACCTGTGTGACATTCTCTCTCTCTCTCTCTCTCTCTCTCTCTCTCTCTCTCTCTCTCTCTCTCTCTCTCTCTCTCTCTCTCTCTCTCTCCCTCCCTATTCTAATGGTAAATTCGTACCCTCGGGAGATTTTTCTATCTTCTCTTCTTTTATAATTTGCTGACTTCGATCATTGAGAAAACGCTTCGCTTTTTCCTTCATTCCTCACGCCGGGATCAAAGTATTGGTTGTGTGATTAGCCGCGTGTTTGGTGCATAACTGGAATTTCTTTGGAAAATCCTCACTTTATTTGAGTTCTTGAGAATATTCAGATGATGATGTGAAGAAATTCAGGCTCAGTTATCATATCATCTATTTTTTTTTTTGTACTTGTGATAAGATAAAAACTAATTGTTTACTGTAATGTTGATAAATTTTGCAGCTTTGTTAGATAAACTGAAGATAATATAACATAAATTTAAGCTGTCTTATATATCAGGGAGATGGACTAAGGTAGAAAAATGAGGCTGGTTTTTAAAGCAACTGCCACAAAAAAAAAAAAAACATGAAGAAAACCAAGAATGAGGAACATTAACACAAACTCTAGTAAACAAGTCATTTTACACAAAGTTCGAAACGGTATATTAATTCACGCGGAGTAAATATGTGACAAGAGACCACTAAATACGGTTAGGATGAGAAGTTACGGTGAAATCGAAATGACCGAAGCAGAGAAAAGCGAACTCACGTCTTGGTTAACTTTGAGTCTTGTGAGAAAAAAAAGGAAGATTAGAACTGTGTTGAGAAGCGGGAAGGGAACTGATGCAAGGATGATATTTCTTCAGCGTTAGAAAAATGGAGAATAAATAGAATGCATGCATATAAAAATAAATTAATTTTGGGTTGTGATTGAAAAGAAAAGTGAGGATTAAGACGAGGTTGAGGAGGAAGAGGAGAACTGATACGAGGATGATATTTCTTAATCGTTAGTAAAAAAAAAAGGAGAATAAATAGAATGCATGTATATAAATGGAAATTAATTTTGGGTTGTGGTGAAAAAAAAGGAGGATTAAGACGAGTTTGAGGAGGAGTAGACCTGATGCGAGGATGATATTTCTGAAGCGTTAGCAAAATGGAGAATAAATAGAATCCATTTATATAACAGGAATTAACTTTGGGTTGTGGTGAAAAAAAAAAAAAAAGGAGGATTAAGACGAGGTTAAGAAGCTCGAGGAGAGCTGAGACGAGGATGATTTTTCTTAAGCGTTAGGAAAGGGAAATCTAAATAGAATATATATATATATATATATATATATATATATATATATATATATATATATATATATATATATATATATATATATATATATATATATATATATATATATATATATATATATATATATATATATATATACCAGAAAAAATATTCTAAGTAAAGAAAATGATAAAGCCAACTCACGTCTTGGTTAACTTTGAGTCGTGGTGGAAAAAATTGAAGATTGAGAAGAGATTGAAAAGGAAGAGGAGAACTGATACGAGGATGATATTTCTTAAGCGTCAGCAAAACGGAGAATAAATAGAATGCATATATATAACAGGAAATTAACTTTAGATCATGGTTGAAAAAAAAGGAGCATTAAGACGAGGTTGAGGGGCGCGAATAGAAATGAGACTAGTACAATATTTCTTAAGTATTAGCAAAAGAAATCTAAATAGAATATATATATATATATATATATATATATATATATATATATATATATATATATATATATATATATATATATAACAGCAAATATTTTAAGTAAACAAAATAATAGAAAAAATATAGGCAAAACTTTCTCAATAATCTTCTTACACTAGAAAAAAATACTACTAAATATAGTGAGAAATACAAGATGATTTGAAATATAGAACGACATATTAATTTTATGGGAATCAAAACATGTAACTGAAAGAAAATAAATAGAGAGAAATGAACAGTTACGAAGAACGAGAAGAGAGGAGAGAAAAGAAAGGAAACTAGAAAGAAAGAAAGAAAAAAAGAAAGAAGGAAAAATAAAGGAAGGAAATGGATGTGGAGACAAAAAACGTAGGAAAAACAGGTGGAAGAACAAAAAAGGACCATATAAGCATTAGAGGTGCACCGTAGTCACTTTAGAAAACGAGGGAAAGGAGGAGGAGGAGGAGGAGGAGGAGGAGGAGGAGGAGGAGGAGGAGGAGGAGGAGGAGGAGGAGGAGAAGGAGGAGGAGGAGGCCGAAGAGGAGGAGGAGGAGGAGGAGGAGGAGGAGGAGGAGGAGGAAGGGAGAAGGAAAAGTAGAAAGTTTAAAAGGAGCCAAAAATCTGAGTGAACGAGCTATCAGGTAGAAAATTTAGTACTCTCTCTCTCTCTCTCTCTCTCTCTCTCTCTCTCTCTCTCTCTCTCTCTCTCTCTCTCTCTCTCTCTTGATTGTTTTGCCAATTGCCTGACGTGGATACAAGCTGGCAACACTGTCAAAGTATTAGTGTAGATTTGACGTAATTTGCAACACTGTCATTATTGTTTGTTGTTATTGTTGTTGTTGTTGTTTTTGTTGTTGTTGGTGGTGGTGATGGTGGTGTTGTTGTTATTGTTTTTGTTGGTGTTGTTCAGTAGCATTGTAATAATTTGTTATTTTTTTGTATTTTCGTTGTTTTTTATTAATATTTGTTTGTTGTTGTGGTTGTTGTTGTTGTTGTGTGTGTGTGTGTGTGTGTGTGTTGTGTGTGTGTGTGTGTGTGTGTGTGTGTGTGTGTGTATGGGCGCCACTCACTCATGCGTTTTTGGTATGTTTAAATTTTTATCACAAAACAAATCCATGTTTTTCGCAGCGTGTGTTTCTTTTCTTTATCGTCAAAATTCGCCCTTCCATATTTTCACGAATATATATATTTTAACTTTCGGGTTTTCGATCCTGCCTCCTCCTCCTCTCCCCCTTCGTTTTGCTTTCCCCTCCGTTTTTACAATTTTTCCTCCACCTCCCCTTTTTTTCTGTCTTATCTCCCCTCCATCCACCTCTCCCCTCCCTTTCCCCTTATCCTTTCGCTCCTAAAAAAACTCCATAACAAGACACACACACACACACACACACACACACACACACACACACACACACACACACACACACACACTTAACGAGACCCAAATAAAAATGCAGAAAAATCGAAATAAAAGGAAAAATATATCCTTGCAAATAAAACCCTATTAAAAGTGACACGCGCAAAGGAAACTACCAGTGGATATTTCTATTACTTTACATCCTTTCCTCTCCCTCACTCACTCACTCTCACTCTCACTCTAACTCTAACTCTAACTCTACTCCCTTTCCCTCCGTCCTTCCGTTCTTCACTCCCTTCCTGTACAATAACCTGTCGAGTTGTGCCCCTGAACTTTCCCATTTTTTCCCCTTTTTTCCACGGTTTAAAAGAGCTTTCCCTCCCTGCTTTCCCCCGGCGCCTCTCCCGCTCTCTTGTTGGCTTGGAATGGCTAATGAGAGTGAATGGGGAACGGTGCAGTTGAGAAGATGTGATTAGACTGTTTTCCGTAATGGTGGGAAGCAATCACGGTGCTGAATGAGGGGTATTTAGCGCCCAGTTGTATGAGAGAGAGAGAGAGAGAGAGAGAGAGAGAGAGAGAGAGAGAGAGAGAGCAACGTATATCCGAATGCTGATTTCTCTCTCTCTCTCTCTCTCTCTCTCTCTCTCTCTCTCTCTCTCTCTCTCTCTCTCTCTCTCTCTCTCTCTCTCTCTCTCTCTCTCTCTCTCTCTCTCTCTCTCTCTCTCTCTCTCTCTCTCTCTCTCTCTCTCTCTCTCTCTCTCTCTCTCTCTCTCTCTCTCTCTCTCTCTCTCTCTCAAAAGTCAAATAGAAAAGCAAACAGACAGAAAGACAGACAGACGGATAGACAAACAGGCAGGCAGGCAGACAGACAAGAAGGAGACAGCTACATCCACTTGTCGAAATAATAAGACTCGAAAATAAAAGCATCAGAGTTTGGAGACACAAAAATGGGGAAAGAAGAAAAATAGAAACATGTAAGAGGAGAGATACACAGAGCGACATGTAAACATATATTGAGACACGTATGTAAGTGAATGCTTTAGTTTATTTAAATGACACGTGGAAATGACTAGACAGCTGTTAGATGTTGGAGATTTATTGTGTAGAAGAGTTATCTAAAGCTATACTGAATGATTAAAAGTGAAGCGCGCGCGCCCACACACACACACACACACACACACACACACACACACACACACACACACACACATATATATATATATATATATATATATATATATATATATATATATATATATATATATATATATATATATATATATATATATATATTTACAAACACACGGTAAAGTTTATTTGTGATTTTACAAGTCTGATACACACACACACACACACACACACGCGCGCGCCCGCCCGGTAGCTCAGTGGTTAGAGCGCTGGCTTCACAAGCCAGAGGACCGGGGTTCGATTCTCCGGCCGGGTGGAGATATTTGGGTGTGTCTCCTTTCACGTGTAGCCCCTGTTCACCTACCAGTGAGTAGGTACGGGATGTAAATCGAGGAGTTGTGACCTTGTTGTCTCGGTGTGTGGTGTATGCCTAGTCTCAGGCCTATCCGAAGATCGGAAACAATGAGCTCTGAACTCGTTCCGTAGGGTAACGTCTGGCTGTCTCGTCAGAGACTGCAGCAGATCAAACAGTGAAACACACACACACACACACACACACATATTCAAACATACGGTAAAAGTTATTTGTGATTTTACAAATGTGTAGAAGAGTTATCTAAAGCTATACTGAATTATTAAAAGTGAAGCGCGCGCCCACACACACACACACACACACACACACACACACACACACACACACACACACACACACACACACACACACACACACACACACACACACACACACACACAGAGGCATGTTGTGTTTCCCCTGACACACTCACACATGAATGGAACAGTGAATATTGACATCCAGAACAACAAACACCACTTGCACCAGTAACTTTCACAATAATAATAATGATAATGTTAATAGTGCTAATTTTAAATAATGTGTGTACTCTTACTATCAATTTTGCTTTATTCCTCAGATTGATTTTGTTGGGGAACGAAGATATAAGCCCTTCACTATCACGACACGTTTTCATATTCACTGTGCTTACCATTTGGCGATTTTATACAGCTTCAGAACCTTACGTGGAAATTAAGATAGTGAAGACTGTGGCCATTCATCTTCTGACCTCCATAGACCCTTACTAATGTAAACAAAATCGTTTAATCATACTAAAATATAATGAGAAAAATGCGTCCAAGTTCTGAAGGGGTTAAAGTCGCAAAAATGGTAAGGAAATCAAATCCTGTTATTTTTGTTGTTGAATGGGAATTGTTTGTTTTTCATCTCTATATTTTTTAATCATTTTTCCGGGAACACGGGAATGTTGGGTTTTGAAACTCCATCATTTAATTGAAACAATGTAACCACCAATACATGTCTAGTACGTATATTTTGTAGCAGCAATCCTAATTTACCTGTTAACCTTTTTATCATCTCTTGGTGCATGAAAAATTGTGTGTAACGTAAAATTTTATCTTTAACCCTTCAGTGCCAGGACGCGTTTCCGTATTTATTCAGCTTACTATTTGGTGATTTTATACAGCTTCAGAAACTCAGGTGAGGATTAAGATAGTAAAGACTGTCCATTAATCTTTTGACCTCTATAAACCCTTCCTAATATCAACAAAATGGTCCAATCCCACCCAAAACTCAAGGTAAAGAATGCGTCCTAGTATTGAAGTCTACTATTTGGTGATTTTTATACAGCTTCAGAAACTCATATGGAGATTCAGATAGTGAAAACTGTGCCCATTAATCTTTCGACCTCCATAAACCCTTCCTAATGTCAATAAAATCGTCCAATCACATCTTAAAACTCAAGGTAAAAAATGCGTTCTAGTAATGAAGCTTACTATTTGGTGATTTTATACAGCTTCAGAAACTTATGTGGGGAATTAAAATAGTGAAGACTGTGGCCATTAATCTTTTAGCCTTTATAGATCATTCCTAATGTCAATAAAATGGTCCAATCACACTCAAGTTAAAAGAGAAATGCGTCCCAGTACTGAAGGGGTTAACTACAATTATGGTTACAGGTTCATGAGTGTTAGATTTCAATTCGATATATTTGAAACCCTTTAATTGAGGGATCTTGCCGCGTTTGCTCAGATGATCCTCGGTTCCTGTTCCATTAATTTCCTGAGGTAAAGAATCTCGTCACAATATTCCCTCCATCTTGCACTTAATCCTTGTCTTCGAAAACTCATCCTTTTGTACCGGCAAACCACTCCCCGCCTGCTGCACTGTTGACTTTCTTCCTAAATCTTCTTTTAATTAAGATTTTCTGATATTTTCTTACCTCATCTCTCATTAGCCATCCTCTTTGTCTCGCTAGTCTTCCTCTTCACCTCTTGCCTCCTCCTATTGTAACTTTTCCACCGGCCCGCAGAAAGCAATTGTATTCTTTTTCTTGCTAATCCTTTGCTGCCTCGCTTCTTTCAGCTATTCTTTGTCTTTCTCAAGCCTTCCTCAAGCCACACGCTTTTTTTCGGTTCCTAAGCCTTGTCTCCTTAGTGTTTTTATTTATTTTTTTCATTCTTCTTACACTTCATTCCTTAACTTTTTTCCCTCAGGCATTAGAGCACTTTTGTCACCTTCCTTTCTTTCCTTTCGTATTTCCCACATAACTTCCCTAATTTGTCAACTTTCGCTGCCTTCGTTTCTTTTTTTTATTCTTTCATAAAACATTCACTTTTTCACTGTCAAGAAGCATTCGCATACTCTTCCTCCACTTCCTCCTCCTCCACCTCGTCCTCCTTTTCCTCCTCCTCCTCCTCCTCCTCCTCCTCCTCCTCCTCCTCCTCCTCCTCCTCCTCCTCCTCGTTCTCCTAGTCCACGTCCCTCCTCCTCCTCCTCCTCCTTGTTCCACTTTAATTCATTCACATTCATCAGTCGTTTCATGTCCTGCGTCTGTCTGTCAGTATGTCATCAGAATGTCAGTACACCGCCGCATCTTTGTCACTCTTACTCACTGTCTCTCTGTGTGTGGACTCGCTTCTTTTTAAATCAAATACTTATTTTTTTTACCGAGCGTTCATCTCCACAAAGGAATAACGGAGGGAATATCTTTTAGTTCATTTTATATTGTACCACTTACTTACTCTGTTTACTCCACTTGCATTCACTCTGCAGTCTAGCCTCTCCTTTCGCGAATTACTCCACATGCAGTATTCATTCCACTCTGTCCTGGCCACCGCATTTAGATACCTTATCAAAATCTCTCTCTCTCTCTCTCTCTCTCTCTCTCTCTCTC
>NC_059279.1:4725000-4735000 GCF_017591435.1 Portunus trituberculatus | reverse complement strand
CAGTTCTCCTCTCGTAATGCCTTTTGTTACCTGGACTGCAATATTTAACTTACCATTATTAAGCTTAAGTTAACAGACGGGCTTGTTCTCTAATTCCCATGATGCATTACTCGTGTATTCTCTTCCCTTTTTTGTAAGTTTTCCACAGCAATGAATAAGTAATGACCGCGAGGAGTTTGCTTGACTTTTAGAATATTGGCCGGTGGTTCTGTCGTGAAAAATTGGTGCAGGGAGGTTGTTTGTTAAAAAGGTTTGATGTAAAAGCTAATTGATAAGAGGAGAAAGATCCGTCCTTTGTTATCGTTTGAGTGTTTGTATTCGTATAGTTTAAAAAGAAGGTTTTGATATGTTTTAATAAGTTTTAGTCTATTTCATAGGTTAAGCTTGTTTTGTTCAAAGTTTATAACATATGTTTCTTAACTCCTATTTCTTAGTTTAGGCTAGGTTAAGTTAGTTTTGTTCCCCTTGAAGTTACAAATTTGTATATTTCTAACTCTTTTCTTTGCTCAGGTTAGGTTAATCTTGTTTTGCTGCATTTAAAATTACAAATATATGTTTTTTAACTCCTTTTCATAAGGTTTTGTTAGGTTAAGTTAGTTTTATTCCTTTAAAGTTACAAATCTTCATTTTTTAACTTCTAGCTTATTTTACTTGCCTCAGGTTAGGTTAATCTTGTTTTACTGCATTTAAAGTAACAAATATGTGTTTTTAACGTCTTTTTCATAGGGTTTGTTAAGTTGATTTTATTTCCTTTAAAGTTACAAATTTTCATTTTAGAACTTCTTTTTTCATAGTTTAGGTTAAGTTAAGTTAATTTTGTTCTCACAAATCTCTGTTTTTTTACCTCTTTTTCTTAGGTTTGGTTAGTTTGCTAGTTTTATCCCCTTTAAAGTTACAAATCTGCATTTTTAACTTCTATTTCTTAATTTTGTTTAAGTTAAGTTAGTTTAATTCCCTTTAAAGTTACAAGTCTGCATTTTAACTTCTCTTTCTTAGGATAGGTTAGGTTGATTTACATTTATCCCTCATAAAATTACAAATCTGTATATTTTTTTATTTTCTATTCCTTAAGCTATGTTAGTTTAATTATTTGCTTTTTTGCCTCTAAAGTTAAAAATCTTTTTATTTCTAACTTCTATTTCTTACTTTAGATTAGATTAAGTTATTTGTGCCTCCTTTAAAATCACAAATCTGCATTTTTAACTTCTTTTCTTAGGTTAGATGGGACTAAGTTACTTATGCTGCTTTTTTTGTCTTTAAAGTTAAAAATCTGTTTATTTCTAACTTCTATTTCTTACTCTTGATTAGATTAAGTTATTTCTGCCTCCTTTAAAGTCACAAATCTGCATTTTTAACATCTTTTTCTTAGGTTAGATTGGACTAAGTTACTTATGCTGCCTTTAAAGTTATAAATCAACATTTTTATCTTTTTTTTCCAGTAAAGTTAGCCTTCTTCCATTTAAAGCTGTAAGCTGTATCCTTTTCTTTCCTTCTCCTTGTGGCGGGATTTTTCCTCACCTGGCGTGGCTCGTTCATTCTGGGCCAATCACCAGCGTTCTCCATCGACACGTCGCTTGCATCCCGCCAATCACCATCGCTCACCCCCAAGACGCCGCTCTGTCCACCCAATCACCGTACCTCACCTGGCCCGCGTGTCTGACGTTATGGGGTCTCTCTGCCTCACCTGCGCCCGCCTCACAATTTATATCAAGCCTATATTTCCCTTTTTTTATTTTTTTTTGTATCTTTGCTCTATTTCTCTACTCTCTTTATTCTCTCTCTCTCTCTCTCTCTCTCTCTCTCTCTCTCTCTCTCTCTCTCTCTCTCTCTCTCTCTCTCTCTCTCTCTCTCTCTCTCTCTCTCTCTCTCTCTCTCTCTCTCTCTCTCTCTCTCTCTCTCTGATTTTTCTTGTGTTCGTTTTGTATTGTTACGTCTTTTTTATTTTATGTTGTTGTTCTTTATTGTTTTCTTTTCATTCCATTCACCAACCCCTTTTGTTTTCCTTTTCTCTCTCTCTCTCTCTCTCTCTCTCTCTCTCTCTCTCTCTCTCTCTCTCTCTCTCTCTCTCTCTCTCTCTCTCTCTCTCTCTCTCTCTCTCTCTCTCTTTATTTTAATCCTCTCTATTTTTTCCACGATTCGTTGTTTTACATCCATATTTGTATTTATTCTTCTCTTTTCTTGTGATTTTTTTTTATTTATACTTTATGTTCTTTTCTTTTTCCCCCTTCCATTTTTTAGTTGTCGTATTTCTCTCTTTTCTTTTCATCAGATTCCTCCTCCTCCTCCTCCTCCTCCTCCTCCTCCTCCTCCTCCTCCTCCTCCTCCTCCTCCTCCTCCTCCTTTTCCAGGTAACCATTACAATTTCTTTCTCCCATTGCTTCCTCTTTCCTTTCATTACCTGACTTGAGAGAGAGAGAGAGAGAGAGAGAATATACACATCTACCATCTAATAAAAGCCTTTAGTAAATCAAGGTTCCAATTCTCAGCTTGAATTTTCCCCCTCAAGTTTTTAGCGAGGGAAAAAAGTAACCTTCCTCATTATATAACCTTTGCGCTCTCCTTGATTAGACTCAAAATACATCCAGAAGGAAGGAACAGAGGTATGACTCCCCCATCACCCACACCCCTCCCTTACCTTCCCTCTACCTCTCTTAGTCTACCTGGCAGTAATTAACAAGGTCATTACGCATGCAAAGTTAATCAGGAAATGCCCCACAAGGCTTCAAGTTTAGGAGTGTTAAGGAAGACACTTTTCTCCTCGCCCTCTTGTTAAATCGTGGCGGTGGCAGGAGCGGCAGTGGTGGGAGGTAATGAGAGTCTATGAGTGTCTCGGTGAGGGTGTTGAAAGGGCTGGATGTGGGTGTCAAGCAGTGTTATTGTGGCTTCCTTTTACATTTGTTCTTTGTCTTTTATGGGAAGAAATGTTAACCCTCTTCAGTAATGAGGCGCATTTTTTTTTCCTTGATTTTTTGATGTGATGAAACGATTTTATTAACATTAGGAAGGGTCTATGGATGGCAGAAGATTAATGGCCAGAGTCTTCACTATTTTTTATCCCTAAGTTACTGAAGCTGTATAAAATCACCGCCAAATAGTAACCAAAATGAATATGAAAACGTGGCGTAGTAGTGAAGATATTAAGAAGTGAAATAAATGTCATTAAACAGTATGTGCTAGAAAAGGACAAAAAAAAATACGTGTAGAAGAAAGCAATGACATGGCAGCAAATGTGGAGTGACTTCATTATTTTACGTTTTATACCCAAGATTAAATTTACATGTGCATTCACCTTATAATTTCAAGTCCTTTTATTCCTTTATTTTTTGGAACACTCATTAGGTGCGGGACAGAGCAGCGACATGGCAGCGAGTGAACAGTGACTTAAATACGCGTTTGCTTCATCATTAATTCCCGCGCTTTGTAACCCGTCATTAGTGCAGGCTGAGGACTCGTTAATAATTACTCAATTACGCGCATTAATGAAACCAGAGTGACGTCACGGTTCGCTCGGCCAGTCCAGGCGTGTAATTAGCTCCTGTTGATGTCATTACAGTTTTATAGAGACGCTGGGTTAAGCGAGTGTCCATAATTGTTAATGATTAGTCTTTGTTGAGGCGGTGATCAGGTGTAGAGAAGGAGACTCTTGGTGGGTGAGTGAGGTTAATGTAATGTAATGTTATGTGATGGCTGTAATGGATAGTGATTTGTCTTTGTTCAGGCAGTGATCTGGTTAAATAAAGGAAGTTTTTGGCTGGTGAATGTAACGCTATGTACCAGTAGAATGTGTGTATAGCTGTTAGTAAAAGAACTTATTTTGTTTTTTATGCATGAGAAAAACTTACCAAGGGCAACAAATTGAAAAAAAAAAAACTTAAACTGCAAGGTCCCTAAAATATAAGAGAGGAGTTAGCCAGAAAACAAACAAATGTCTTGAAACCTCTCTTTCTTAAAAGAAGTCAAGTCGTAGGAAGATGGTCGTAGGTAGCTTGTGAAAGTAATGCTATGTAGCAGAATGTGTCTGTGGCTGTTGATAAGGAAGTTATTGGCTTGTGAATGAAATACTATGTAGCAGAATGTGTCTATAGCTTATTAAAAGGAAGCAATTGGCTGGGGAAAGTAATGTTTTAGATATTAAAATTGTTTTATAATGTCAATACAAGAATCAATACAAAATTTCTATATTGTAGCAGTCTGTTGAGGTCTCACAGACTTACTTGAGTTAAACAGTTGTCATAAAGAGAGCAGTCACGCTTTGAATATGTCTACAACTGTTAGTAAAAGAAATTATAGGTTGGTATTAATAATGTTATGTAGTGAAATGTATTAATAACTGTTAGTGATTAGTTAGTTGCTTTTAATACAGTATAGTCTAGTGTAATATAATGCAAAGTTAATAATTCTTTTGGTCTTTTCTTTCTATCGACTTTTTGTATGACTTTTTTTATTCCCAGTTGAAATTAAGCTTGATAATAAAGATAATGTGTTTACGTTCATTATAACAAATTTGTTTATCAGGACTTTGTTGTTTTGTAGCGTAAAGGAATAAAAGTGTTTGTTAATTGACTGAATGGAGACTAACGATGATTTATTAATGAAACACTGATTCTTATTTTGCTCTTACTGTGGTGAATGTTGTATTAGACCAAGCTCTCTCTCTCTCTCTCTCTCTCTCTCTCTCTCTCTCTCTCTCTCTCTCTCTCTCTCTCTCTCTCTCTCTCTCTCTCTCTCTCTCTCTCTCTCTCTCTTTGTGTAATCTTTCGTGTGAATACCTCGTCAACTAATTCATGGTTAAATTTGCATGTTTTTTTTTTCCCATCTTTTTCTCCCCTTGTTTTCTTCTATTTTAGGTCGGTTTGTTTTTCATTACATTGTTCTAGTGAGACAAACACACTCAGGGTCACTTTGATGGACTCTCATATATCAATGTGTTCTCTTTACTCCCTCAGCCTTCCCCTCACTTTTCCCCTCACCTTCCTTCCATCCTTCCTCCTCTCTCTCACTTTTTCCCTCCTCCATATCCCTTACCTTCGTCTTTTTCTCTCTCTCTTCCCCTTATTGTCAACCTTCCCTGGTTTCTCTTCTTTTTCCCCTCATCCTTCCCTCACCCTAACTCTTCCCATCTCCCCAATTCATCCCTTCACTCCTCCCCTTTCTTCACCCTTTCCTCTCTTTTTTTTACTTTTGTTTCTCTCACCCTTATTCTGCCTTCCGCTTTCATCCTTCCCCTCTCGTGGACCTTCCTCCTCTTCCTCCTCCTCCTCCTCCTCCTCCTCCTCCTCCTCCTCCTCCTCCTCCTCCTCCTCCAATGCCAATCAATCATCAGCAAAGTCTTCTTGACGTGAATTCGCCGGTCGGTAGATATTTTTCGGCTCGGTAAAGGATTCGACGGACGCTGATCCTTCCTGTGAGTGTCAGTGAGAGAGAGAGAGAGAGAGAGAGAGAGAGAGAGAGAGAGAGAGAGAGAGAGAGACCTGACTAGATATTTACGCACCTGGAAACAAAATAAATGATGACTTAAAATGAAGCTGAGATTTTTTACTGCATGAGTTATTTTTTAAGCTTCAAAGTATATCTCATTTATTCTAAGTAGTGTTATGTTTAAGCTTAAAACTGCCACTCATTTTCCCTCATTTCACTTCAGCTTTATTTTCCAAAGCTTCAAAGTATCATACATGCACTGAAGCTGTTATTTTTCAAGCTTCATCCTCCACGACACTCAAGCTTCGTTTTTTTTTTTTCATCTTCAAAACCATCATTTCTACCTCTTCCCTTCAATCTTTATCATCTTGACCTCTTCAGTACTGGGACGCATTTTTTATCTTAAGTTTTTTTATATATAACATGTGGGCTTTTCACGGGAATTTATGGGCTAAAGGGGATGTTTTTTGAAATACCTCCTATCTCAAAGCCCACCCGCTAGGAAACCGTTGCCACGAATGAGGAAGCCCAACCTACACTCGGACCGTGAACAGGATTCGAACACGTGCGCTTGGAGACCCCTCGGACCCCAAAGCATTAACAAGAGTATATGGAGATCAGAAGATTAATGGCTAGAATGTTCACTATTTTAATCCCCACATAAGTTTCTGAAGCTGAATAAAATCACCAAATAGCAAGCTGAATAAATATGAAAACGAGTCATGCTACTGAAGAGGTTAAGCTTAAAAAGTAAAAATTCCACTCAAGCTGTACGATCTAAGCTTCCATCATCACCCATTCCTCTCGAAGCTGTATCATCTTGGAGCTACAAAACGTCACTGGGTCCTCTCTGGGACTGTGGACTCGCTTCCTCCCTGATTCATTCCATCATCACATTTCATTGGCGAGTTCTTTCCACCGTCGCAGTCCATCCGTCTCAATTATCCACCTTATGAGACGCCAGAAATATGGCCCAACTCAGCTCCCTCGTCGTTCTTCCGGCGTATAATTCCAGGACGTATAATATTCCAAGGCCTTGACAAAAAAAAAAACAGTATTAATCCTTCACGTTGTTGTTTTTTTTATGATATTTGACGTCCATTTGTCTTCCTTAGTTAGTGAAAGTCTGGAACCATCTGGGAAATCTCTCTCTCTCTCTCTCTCTCTCTCTCTCTCTCTCTCTCTCTCTCTCTCTCTCTCTCTCTCTCTCTCTCTCTCTCTCTCTCTCTCTCTCTCTCTCTCTCTCGGAAAATTCGTCTTAATGTGAATCATTCAGTAACACGATGAAGGCATAAGAGAGAGAGAGAGAGAGAGAGAGAGAGAGAGAGAGAGAGAGAGAGAGAGAGTGAAGTGAGTGAGTGTGAGTGAGTGAGTGAGTGTGTGTGTGTGTGTGTGTGTGTGTGTGTGTGTGTGTGTGTGTGTGTGTGTGTGTGTGTGTGTGTGTGTGTGTGTGTGTGTGTGTGTGTGTGGAGTGAGTGAGTGAGTGTGTGTGTAATTCACCTCGGTAGTCTGCTGGTCACCCAGCCAGTCTTCCCCATTACGGAGCGAGCTCAGAGTTCATAGACCGATCTTCGGGTAGGACTGAGACCACAACACACACCACACACCGGGAAAGCGAGGCGACAACCCCTCGAGTTATATCCCGTACCCATTTACTGCTAGGTGAACAGGGGTCACACATTAAGAGGCTTGCTCATTTGCATCGCCGCTCCAGGAGTCGAACCCGGGCCTCTCGATTGTGAGTCGAGCGTGCTAACCACTACACTACGCGGTGGTGTGTGTGTGTGTGTGTGTGTGTGTGTGTGTGTGTGTGTGTGTGTGTGTGTGTGTGTGTGTGTGTGTGTGTGTGTGTGTGTGTGTGTGTGTGTGTGTGTGTGTGTGTGTGTGTGTGTGTGTGTGTGTGTGTGTGTGTGTGTGTGTGTGTGTGTGTGTGTGTGTGTGTGTGTGTGTGTGTGTCACATGGACTATTTCTGCTTTCCGTGTGTTATGTCTCCATCCTTTGTCTTGTAATTTGTATTTAGTTTGTTTAGCCTTAAGGAATTTTTTTTTTTTCTCTCTCTTCGTCAAAGGTTCGTGTATCGAGGCAAATTTTTTCGATTCGCGTTGTTTTGCTTCAGTTTGGAGTGAGTTCATATTCCGTGCATGTAATTCCAGCCTTATTTCTTTTTTTTTTTTTCCTTCTATCTTCAGATTTCACATTTTTTGCTAAAAGTCTAATTTTTTTTTAACTCGTTTTGAATTTTATCGTCCATTTTTTACTGCTTGCCTGGAAAATTGGAGTTATTCGTGTCTTAATATTTTCGTGATATATTTCCTTTTCAACAGTATGTCCTTCGAAACAACTTTTTTTTCTCTTTTTTTCCTCTATCCCTCTTTATTTTCTTTCTATTCTTACTATTCTCTTTCTGTGTTTATTTTTTTCTATTCTTACTTAATCTTATTTCTATTATCATTTACGCTACACATTTTTTTTTTTTAATCTCTCATCTTTCCCTCGTCTTGAGTTCCCCGCCCTTCTGTGTTTTCTTCTTCTTTGGCATTTAATTTCCTGTTGTTTCTTTCGTTTTCTTAAGGCTTTCTGATTTAATTATCTTGCTTTCTTTATCATCTTCCTCTTCTTTCTTACCTTTTTACAAATTGAGAAGAATCCTGACACTTAGAGAGAGAGAGAGAGAGAGAGAGAGAGAGAGAGAGAGAGAGAGAGAGAGAGAGAATAAAAGTAAAAACAATAAAATACTCAACACACGAAAAAAAAATCAAATCAAATATCATTTTTCTGTATCGATTTCTTTTTTTCATTCTTTTCATATTTTTTGTCTCTCCATCGTGTCTTTGATGTAAATTTGATAAAAAGTCCTACCTGTGATACTTGTCCTTGCCTAATTTTTCCCTTTTTCTTTCCCTTTTTAGCCCAGAAACTCGCGAGAACACACGCTATACTTTATACTAATGTGCCCCCTTGGAAACTTACGCCAGGAAGCAAAAGAAAACGAGGTGTAAATTGGAAGGTAGTAATTATGTTGTGAGAGTCAAGGCCTCCCGTGGTTGTGTTAAATGCATGTGTCCTCCACTGATGGTATACACCTGTTTGTTTTTCATTAGGAGTGGACACAGGTGGGCACTGGACGTAGGTTAATGAGAGGTGGGGGGCGTGTCCAGGTGAGTTGAGCAGAAGGGAAGTTAAAAAAAGAAAATTGGGAGTGATATTCAATTAATTGGGGACGAAATGACATTAGTTTACCTTTGACACGATAATGAAATATTCTCTCTCTCTCTCTCTCTCTCTCTCTCTCTCTCTCTCTCTCTCTCTCTCTCACCAATAAAGTTGAAAAATAGATAATAGGTACTTAAGTATTCATTCTTCTTGTCTTTGTATCCCTCACGGGTGTTTACTGAGATAATACACGTGAAGCGTCCAGGTTTTGCGAGTGTGATCCCATAAAGCATATTGATTATACCTCGTGAGAAAGAATGCGCCGTAAAGCAAATAAATAAGCGCGGGACACAATAATAGCGAATTCAGGGAGCAGTGAGACGATGCTGCGTTAATCCAAGCTGGTCAAGAGAGAGAGAGAGAGAGAAGACAGACAGACAGACAGACAGACAGACAGAGAGAGAGAGAGAGAGAGCAAGCATTAATATCAACCACTACATCTACCTTTTATCTTCCACTATGTTAAGTTAGCGTTAGTTTAAGTTACTCCAAGTCAAGATAAGTTACCGAAATCGTCACCAAGATTAGTTACTGAAGTTAGGTTACATAAGCTAAATTTAACCTAACCTAACCTAACGTAACACAGTAACCTTACCTTGCCTAGCCTGACGTTACTTAACCTTGCCTGACTTTACATAATCCGTCGGCAAAGAAAAAATAAATAGATAGATAAATAAAAGATGAAAGTGCTTATTTGTGTATATTCCAGAGAGAGAGAGAGAGAGAGAGAGAGAGAGAGAGAGAGAGAGAGAGAGAGAAAGAGGGCGAGTGGGAGAGGAAGAAAAAACTAGATAGAGAGGGAGAGGGAGAGGGAGAGAGGTGGCGATTAAAGATGAATATAAAGGCAAACAAGGACGGAGTGGTCGGCAAAGCACGCCCTTCGTACCAGCAATCAAAGCGAGCTAACGACCCTTCAGTAATTAGGAGACTCATCACTCAGGAACATCAACAACATCAATCACTTGTGGCGCAGCTGTTCCTCTCTCTCTCTCTCTCTCTCTCTCTCTCTCTCTCTCTCTCTCTCTCTCTCTCTCTCTCTCTCTCTCTCTCTCTCTCTCTCTCTCTCTCTCTCTCTCTCTCTCTCTCTCTCTCTCTCTCTCTCTCTCTCTCTCTCTCTCTCTCATTTCTATCTTCATCTTTACCTGTTCTTTCTTTGGTCAAACTCTTCTTCTATTTTCTTTTTTTTTTCTCTATTTCTTATTCGTGTTCACTTCTCTTTCTTGACTTCATCATTTATTCAATTTTTTTCCTTCCACTGAGTCTGTCTCTTTTTGTGCCATTCCCTCCTCCTCCTCCTCCTCCTCCTCCTCCTCCTCCTCCTCCTTCTCTTTTTTTTTATTTAGATAAGAAAAATCGTATATATTATTC
>NC_059279.1:4712500-4715000 GCF_017591435.1 Portunus trituberculatus | reverse complement strand
AGAGAGAGAGAGAGAGAGAGAGAGAGAGAGAGAGATAAAGGTGCAGAATAAGAAAGAAGAGTAAGGGAGATAGAAGGGGAAGGAAAACAAACAATTCCGCGGATACAGGTGAGAGAGAGGGATGTTTCGAAGGAAGAGGAGGAGGAGAAAGAGAGAAGAGGAAGAGGAGGAGGAGGAGGAGGAGGAGGAGGAGGAGGAGGAGGAGGAGGAGGAGAAGGAGGAGGAGGAGGAGGAGGAGGAGGAGGATTTGCATGAGAGGCGACAGTGCTCCGTCGAGAGGAATACATCACCGTCTCCCCCTACGAGTCTCTCATCATAATATTTACATAACGAATGAGGCGACTCCGTGTTTTATTGCGTCTGTAGGGAAGCCACCTGCACACTGCGCCCGGGACACACACACACACACACACACACACACACACACACACACACACACACACACACACACACACACACACACACACACACACACGTAGAAAAGGAAAGTTATTAAATGATCTCTATTGTTTTCTCTTCCCATTTTCATTTTCTCTCGCTGATGAATTCCTTAATGACAAAAAAAACTTTCCCTGTATGTTAAGAATCTTTTAGTACAAACTTCTGCTTTTCCCATTTCACGTTATTCCTTTCCTTTTTCCTGAAGGGGATGGATTGTCTCTCCGATGGTAGCTGAGCCATTATAGAAGGTGTAGCCAGCACTAATTGAGCTAGTACAACGAGAGGTACAATGGGCGCTGCCTCACAAAGACACCATGTTTTGTGCACCGTGAAATCCTCTCCTTCCTTTGTGCCAGTTCTCACCTTACGCGCTGCTCATCACGGTGTTCTGTTGCCGTGACTTCACTCCAGGTGCTCCTGAATGAATAGAATCAATAAATAGGTAGACTGGTAAGATAGAGTGGAAGAATATATTAGATAGTAGATGTATAGTTTCTCTCTCTTTCTGTCTTTTTCTCTGCTCTCTCTCTCTCTCTCTCTCTCTCTCTCTCTCTCTCTCTCTCTCTCTCTCTCTCTCTCTCTCTCTCTCTCTCTCTCTCTCTCTCTCTCTCTCTCTCTCTCTCTCTCTCTCTCTCTCTCTCTCTCTCTCTCTCTCTCTCTCTCTCTCTCTCTCTCTCTCTCTCTCTCTCTCTCTCTCTCTCTCTCTCTCTCTCTCTCTCTCTCTCTCTCTCTCTCTCTCTCTCTCTCATCCACAAGTCTTTTCATGGTATAAGTTCCCCGGCCATCGCGTGGCTCCCCAAGGCTTCACACACGCAGGAAGTAAAGGGATACGGGAGGAATACAAGCCATGACTTCCAGGATAATAATCTCACGAGGGAGACACACTAAGTTTGCCTCCCTTACCGGGCGAAACTCTTTCCAAGTATCATGTCCGGGAGCGTCACAGGTAGAGGGAAGCAAGGGACAGGGTAGCGATAGAGAGTCAGAAGTATCGTAGCAGTGCGTCCAGGGAAACTTACATGCACTGAGACGCAGTATGGATGGAAGGGGGAGTAAGCGGTGGTGAGTTTATGGTAGAGTTGTTATGTGTTGGTATTATTGTTGTTATTATCGTGTGGGTGTCTCGGTGCGTGCAGGCAACACACATACATACGTACACACACACACACACATTTTCTCTCTCTCTCTCTCTCTTCTCTCTCCACGTGTTATCTTCAAGTGAAAAACGAGCAGCGTCTTTTGTCTGGCTTGGAATATAACGCTGGAAATTGTTGTCCTCTCTTTGCTCTTGTGTTCCTTTGTTCCTTTCTCTAAAAGTTGTGTATGAGAAAGAGAAAGAGAGAGAGAGAGAGAGAGAGAGAGAGAGAGAGAGAGAGAGAGAGAGAGAGAGAGAGAGAGAGATTTATACATCAAACACATTATTTCTTTTATCCTCATTGTATCCCTATGAGACCATAAAAAAAACACAGCACCAGCAATAAACACACTAAGTCACCAACACACGTATCAATTGCAAGAAACATGGACGAGAAATCTTACAAATAGTACACATAATTCACACACAACACTTCCTCACGTGTGCTTATTCCTACCCTGTTGTGCCGATCCCCTCAGGATTGGTGCGGCTGAAGTATATATAGCTGTATGTGCCATCAACCCCTTCATATCGTGACGCGTTTCCATATTCATTCTGCTTACTATTTGATGACTTTATACTGCTTCAGAAACTCATGTGTGGGCTTTAAATAGTGAAGACTCTGCCCATTAATCTTCCGATCTCCATAGAGCCTTCCTAATGTCAATAAAAAGGCCTAATCGTATACAAATCTCAAGATAAAAATGTGTCCCGGTATTAAAAGGGTTTTAAGTGCCAGACGTGCCGCTCCTCTTGTGTGCCTGTGCCTCTCCTCAACGCCTCCCTTCAATGCCATCTCGCGGAGAAAGGTAAGCAGTGCAATTGCTTGTGGCTAAAAAGGAAGTCTGTTTGTGTTGTTCCTCCTCTCTGTGACTTCAAGTAGAGCGTCAGGAAGTCTTCGGAAGTAAATGTCCTTCTATATCT
>NC_059279.1:4692500-4705000 GCF_017591435.1 Portunus trituberculatus | reverse complement strand
GTCCTTGTTGGTGCCCTTCTTCATCTCTTCAGTACCAGGACGCGTTTTCCTATTCATTGTGATTACTCTTTGGTGATTTTACACAGCTTCAGAAACATATGTTGGGATTACAATAATAAAGATGCTGGCCATTAATCTTCTGACCTCCATAGACCCTTCGTAATGCAAATAAAATTATCTAAATACCCTAAAAAATGGAGGTAAATATGCGTCCCAGCACTGAAGGGGTTAAATAGAAGAAATGGATTATATAATGAAAAAATACATACGACGAATCACATTTCACGCTAACCTCACTAATACATTCATAGTGTTGGAGATTTCACAAGCGTTTATAGGTTGTCACTGGAGCTAGAATTCCAGGCAGTTCAGGTGAGGAGAAGCAGTTTGTCTTGTCATTGTTGATATAGACAATGTTAACCTGAGCAGACAAAGGCGCTCCAATCAAGGACAGGTATCGCCGTGTGCATCAAGGAGTTTGTATGCGTTGATGTTACCTGCCTTTATTTGAACATAAGAACATAAGAAAAGAGGGAAGCTGCAAGAGGCTGTCAGACCTTCACGTCGGAGTCCCTGTATGAGCAAAGCTACTTAATTCCATCTATCATCCCCATCCATAAATTTATCTAATCTTCTTTAAAACTCCCTATTGACTCAGCACTAACAACATGATTACTGAGTCAGTTCCATTTATCAACCACTCTGTCAGGGAATCATATCCTCCACATTTTTTTTTTTCCTAAACCGGAATTTTTCAAGCCTAAACCCATCATTTCTGGTATTCTTTGTCCATTTATGTGACCTTCCTTCATTCTTTGTCAGTGAATCTGTGTGTCTTTGTATGTAAGAGGGAGAAATCTGGCAAAGAGCAACAAAAACGATTAAACAAAAAAAGGCCAACTTAGATGCCAGGTCCCGAGCAGGTCGAGAGAGTTAGCCAAAAGAATGGAATAAATGTCTTCAAATCTTCTTCTCAAATGTGTTCAGTTCACAGGAAGATGGGAAATACAGAAGCTTGTAGGGAGTTACAGAGTTTATGTTACTTTCATTTTCCCTTATTCTTTGTGCATGTGTGAAGGAGTTTGCATGGCTCAGTGTTTCTTTTCCCTTGCTTGTCTCTCCCATTCTGTCCATTTATCTCTTTTCCTCCTCCCTGCTTCCCTTCCTTCCTCCATTTACAGCAATCCAAAAAGAGAAAAATGGGAAAATGTGTCCGCCCAAAAATGTCCCAAAAATATATGTTAGAAAGAAATTCTGGTTCACCTTTGTGCGAAAAAGAGTTTGGTGTGTGTGTGTGTGTGTGTGTGTGTGTGTGTGTGTGTGTGTGTGTGTGTGTGTGTGTGTGTGTGTGTGTGTGTGTGTGTGTGTGTGTGTGTGTGTGTGTGAGAGAGAGAGAGAGAGAGAGAGAGAGAGAGAGAGAGAGAGAGAGAGAGAGACAGGCAGACAGGCAGACAGGCAGAGAGACATACAGACAGACAGACAGACAGACAGAGAGAGAGAGAGAGAGAGAGAGAGAGAGAAGCAGACAGGCAGACAGGCAGACAGGCAGAGAGACATACAGACAGACAGACAGACAGACAGAGAGAGAGAGAGAGAGAGAGAGAGAGAGAGAGAGAGAGAGAGAGAGAGAGAGCATCATTATGAGAGATATAAGCCATGCCTTCAATGAAAAGAATAAGATCATAATAGAACACATAATAAGACTGAAGGATTAAATGTAATGGATGCAATAAAAGGGCATTGGCGAGATCCATTAAGCCACAACGCCATTCATTTACGCCAACCCCTGAACCCTCAACACACCCTCCCCTACATCCCTTCCTTTCTCCCTCTCCCCTCTCCTTTCCCTCCCTTTTCCCCTTACACCTTCCCCATCACTATTCCTGCACGGTTCTCTCCCCTTTGCATTCTCCTCGGTTTCTCTCCCTTTCCTCCATTTCTCTTCTCTCTTCCTCTCCTCAATCCTCATCTTTGCCCTTCACCTTTCTTCTTTCTTCATACATTTTCGCCTGGACCGCATCTCTCCCCTCGCCTCTCCCTCGCCTCTCCCCTTGGCTCTCCTACGGCTCTTCCCTACGCTCTCCTCTCTCCCTCCTTCAATACGGGAATCGTTCAGGAATAATGATTCAGTCCTAAATTCGAAGAAGAACGCCTCTCATGCAAATTCTTGAAGTAAGATTCGTGTTACTTCTCCTCCCACGGCGACCACAAAGCGAGAGAGAGAGAGAGAGAGGAGGGGGGTGAGGGAGAGAGAGGATGTGTGAGTTAGAGAGACAGAATGCGAGGAAAAAGAAAGATAAAATGCAAAGAAAGTAGAGAGTAAGAAGGAAAGAAAAATAACTTCACTTTGCGAGTCACTTCTCCTTTTTCTCCTCTTCTTCCTCTTCCTTCTCATTTTCCTCCTCCTCCTCCTCCTCCTCCTCCTCCTCCTCCTCCTCCTCCTCCTCCTCTTCTTCTTCTTCATCCTCTTCCTTCTCCTCTTCCTCTTCTTCCTCTTTTGTATCTTTCATTTTTTTTTATCTCACTTCTTTTCCTCCTCCTCCTCCTCCTCCTCCTCCTCCTCATCCTCCTCCTCCTCCTCCTCCTCCTCCTCCTCCTCCTCCTCTTCCTCCTCCTCCTTCTCCTCCTCCTGCTTTTCAAAATTTTTAATATGCTTTTCAAAAATGTTAATATGCTCTTCAAAATTTTTTATGGGTTCGCAAATTTGAATATTCAAAAATACGTATCAGTCGACCAGTCAAATGTCACCAGAAGCAATGGTTTCAAAATTGTTGGTAAGCGCTTTGTAACAAATGAAGCCAAACACTTTTTCTTTAATCGCATAGTTAATATATGGAATGGTCTGCCATCAAATGTTGTCAACTCAGGTACTATCGAAACATTCAAAGTTCGCCTCGATAAATACTTTGAATCTAATCCCCGGTTGTCGCTATTCATTTCCGAATAACTTGCGCTTTTTCTTTTATCTCCCGGGCCTCTGATCGTGGTTTAAATTGCCCGTTAGTTTGAATTACTCTCACCCTCCATACATGACACAGATAGCCCGGAGTGAACGGTCACTACTTTTACTCTCGATCTGTGAAGGGCTGTGGATAGTCAAGAGCCCTGACAGTAGGTGACCATCATCGGGATTTAAGGTACCAGGGTCACCGCTGCAGGGGTAACCATACAGTGTGCGGCGCCCTTTAAAGGGAAGTGCACTTTTACAGTGGTTGTACGGAGCTGGGGCCTGATTGACTGCTGCCTCTCTTGAAAGCGCCAGGCAAGGCTGCCGCACCACCTTTTTGACTCCACACTGTGTTTACATACATACTACACTACACTGCATACACGCACAGATAGCCCAGAGTGAACGGTCACTACTACTACTCTCGACCTGTGACGGGCTGTGTTTGGAGAGGGCCTTGTCAACCATTGATCATCATCGGGAACTAAGTACCAGGGATCAATGTTGCAAGGGGTTATCAGCGTACGGCGTCCCTACAGGGAAAGTATGCTATCTCAGTGGATTGAACGGAGCTGGGGCCTGATTGACTGCTGCCTCCTAGAAAGCGCCAGGCAAGGCTGCCGCACCACCCATTCGACATACACACTGTGCATCCACGTACACAATGCACACACAACATGACATTTACCAAGCGTTAACACTTTCCCCCACAGACACAAGTAGTCAGACGTAGATTACACATTTCCTTTTCACTCTCTACTAAAATTTCGTGTGATTTTTTAATATCACATGGTTTCGCCTTTTTTCCTGCCAGCCTCAGCTGGAGGGAGGGGTGGGTGGGCAGGAGCCTTTTGATTTGCTGTCCTATCTCTACCACTGGTAGTTAGTAGATAGTCTCCACAAACAGCTTAGTAAGGACCTTAGGGTCTGTTGCTGTTTGTCCTCCTTTGTATTCCTTTGTATTTGTATTCCTCCTCCTCCTCCTCCTCCTCCTCCTCCTCCTCCTCCTCCTCCTCCTCCTCCTCCTCCTCCTCCTCCTCCTCCTCCTCCTCCTCCTCCTCCTCCTCCTCCTCCTCCTCCTCCTCCTCCTCCTCTTCATTCGCATCCTCCATTTTCTTATCTCCCTCTCTTTTTATTTTCCCTTCCGTGTGATGAGATATACTTGAGATGAGATGAAGGGATTAGAAACCATAAAGAAGAGAAATATAAGATTAGATCACGGCTCTGGAAAAGTGAACACCTTCTATTTGTCGTCCCTGAGGTAAAGGTGTGATGTAAGGAAGGTACTTAGGGTTTATGGTCGGGTTTTCCTGTAAATGGTAGCAATATAGTGTTACGCTTCCCTTCATACTCGGAGGCAGTATATGTAGGCTCAAATAGTCAAGTTTTTTTGTAATACTCTTATTGTAATTGTAATTTTTCTAGCCGTGTTTCGAGGTTTTTTTTTTTAGAACTGAAGTAACTTTGAAACTATATTTTGAGGTGTTTTTTTTCTTTTTCTCATATTCTTTTTCAGGAAGCGGCATTTTTATCTATTTTCTGTGTACTTTTTTTTTTTACTGGCACTGAATTTACCTAAACCCTTTCAGTACTGGGGTACATTTTCACCTGAAATTTTGGGTACAATTAGACGATTTTATTGACATTAGGAAGTGTATCTGGAGGTCACAAGATTAATAGCCACAGTCTTCACTATTTTAATACCCACCTAAATTTCTGAAGTTGTATCAAATCACTAAATAGTAAAAAGAATGATTAAGGAAACACGTCATGGTACTCAAGAGGTTAGAAAAAAGAAAAGGAAGAGAGAAAAGTAAGTAACAGTGCCATATAACGTTATTTTATGATTATTTTTGTATCTTTTCTCGAAAGGAACAAAACGAATGTACTTCAAGCTTCACACACACACACACACACACACACACACACACACACACACACACACACACACACACACACACACACACACACACACACACCGTGTAGCCCCTGTTCACCTAGCAGTGAGTAGGTACGGGATGTAAATCGAAGAGTTGTGACCTTGTTGTCCCGGTGTGTGGTGTGTGCCTGGTCTCAGGCCTATCCGAAGATCGGAAATAATGAGCTCTGAGCTCGTTCCGTAGGGTAACGTCTGGCTGTCTCGTCAGAGACTGCAGCAGATCAAACAGTGAAACACACACACACACACACACACACACACACACACACACACACACACACACACCGCGTAGTGCAGTGGTTAGCACGCTCGACTCACAATTGAGAGGGCCGGGTTCGAATCTCGGTAAGCGGCGAGGCAAATGGGCAAGTTTCTTAATGTGTAGCCCGTGTTCACCTAGCAGTAAATAGGTACGGGATGTAACTCGAGGGGTTGTGGCCTCGCTTTCCCGGTGTGTGGAGTGTGTTATGTGGTCTCAGTCCTACCCGAAGATCGGTCTATGAGCTCTGAGCTCGCTCCGTAATGGGGAAGACTGGCTGGGTGACCAGTAGGCGACCGAGGTGAATCACACACACACACACACACACACACACACACACACACACACACACACACACACACACACACACACACACACACACACACACACACACACAGCAGAGTCTATTCATAGTTACATTTCCCTCGAGCGCTGCTCTTCCCTCACTTGATGTCGCAGGCCGGCTCAGGTGTGGCGGCCCCTCTACCTGGCTAATTAATTATAGGTATTGGTCAGGTCTATCACCTCTCGTTCTCTGATATACGACAGCCTCTATGGTTTTATCTTTTTCATCCTCGACCCTGCTTCACCGTGGCCACTCAGGCATTTCAAGTCAGTATTTCCGAAGGTATAAACATTTCCCGTATCTTTGCTTGGATTTATCTTCAACTGTTTTATAGGGAGGGGCGTAACTAGCCTGGTTTTGTAAAAGGTCCCCACACTTTACCTCCTTTTTTCTCCTCTCTTCGCTTACAGGCAGCATCTAAAGATATACTACTGTGCGGAAAGTAAGAGAAAACTGTATATATTCTTTCGCCTCTCCACCTAAATCTTCTTGGTCTTATAATTCGTAAACCTTAAACTGAGCCGAATCCGCCGTGAAATAATGCGGCGAATTGGTTTCATCTTTTCTTCTCGCCGCGTGGGGAGAGAAAGAGGAAATGAAAGGGAAGGGAAGGGGAGGAAGGTAAACGGAGAGAAAGGGAGGGGAATGGAGAGTGGAGGGAAAAAGAGCGACTTACAGATGATTTGAGAGAAGGGCAAGAGAGAGAGGAAAGAGGAGGGGAAGGAAGCTATTCTTGGTGGTGTGAAAAAGAAAGGAAAAACTTGCTTAATAGAAGGAATATGTCAACCAAAGGGAACTCTTCGTAATGCTGACCCGAAGACTGATGTGAGTTTAATTTCTCAATACTCTTATACTCTTCTTTTCCTCCTAGCACTTCTTTATTCTCGTCTTTTATCCCTTCTCCCTCATCTTCTTCCTTCTCTCCTCTCTTCCGCATTCACTCGTCCTTCTATTCTTGTCTTCTAACCCTTTTTGGCTTTCTTCCTTGTCCTTCTTTCTCTTTCCGTATTTACTTTATTCTCTTTTTTTTCGTCCTCAAAATCTCCCTAGTCTTTATTGGCGTCGCTTTTCTTCCTTTTTTTCCTCCTCATTTTTTTTCTTTTCATCCTCAAGTTCTCTTCCCTGGTCTTTTCCTTGCCTTTCTCTTTCTTTCCTCATCCGTTCTTCCCTCTATTCTCGTCTCGTTGTATTCCTCCTCCCTTTTCTTCTTTTTTACTATTTTTCTTTTAGCATTCAATCTTCTTTCTTCCAGTCCACGTTCTCATCTCTCGTCTTCATCTTTGCCTTTTCTTCTTTCTTCATCATTCATTCTTCGTAACCCTCTCTGTCCTTTTCTTTTATTCTTCCTTCCTTCTCTCTATTCTCAACATTCACTCTTCCGTTTATTCTGGTTCAACTTCTTCTCCTTCTTCTTCTTTCCCCTTTTCTCCTTTCCTCCTCATTCATTCTTCGTAGCCCTCTTTGTCCTTTTCTTCTTCCCCTTGCCCTTCTCTCTTCATTCATTCTTCGTAGTCTTTTTTTTCTTCTCCCGACCATTCTCTTTTTTTTCTTCAGTCATTCTTCGTAACTCTCTTTCTCCCTTTTTTTCTTCTTCTTTATTCTTTTCTCTTTCCTTCGTCATTCATTCTTCGTAATCTCTTTCTCCTTTTTTTTCTCCCCCTTGCTCTTCTCTCTCCTTCATTCATTCTTCGTAGTCTTATTTTTCTTTTTCTTCTCCGTGTCCTTTCTCTGTTTTTTTCTTCATTTTTCGTAACTCTCTTTCTCCTTTTTTCTTCTTCTTTATTCTTTTCTCTTTCCTTCTCATTCATTCTTCGTATCCCTCTTTCTCCTTTTTTTTCCTCCCCTTGGCCTTCTCTCTGTTCTCAACATTCACTCTTCCGTCTCTTCTCTCTCAGCAGTCCCACTTCCCAGAGCGTCCGGTGCTCGCTTACACCCTGCAGTAAGGCACACAAAGTTACTGTTCTTGCAGGGAAAGTCTCCTTTAACGCCTTCGGAGCGCGGTGGGACTATTCTTGCATCCCTCCTACTCCAGCTTTCCTTCCTCCTCCTCCTTCTTTTACTCCTTTTCCTTCTCCTCCTCCTCCTCCTCCTCCTCCTTTCTTCATTTGGAAACTTGATTTTTTTTTTTTTTTCTCTAAATTCGTCTATGCTTTATTGAAGAGGAAGAGTTGTACGTCATGTGTGGTAAACGTCATTGTTTTAGTAGTTTTTATGTACTATCAAGTTCTTATATACTATTTGTCTTTGTTCTTGTGTACTCTTTATCTATTACTACTGTATCTGCGTGTTGTAATGTATTAAATGTATGTATTGTAGTGTATTTTATTCCTTCAATTTTTTTTTTTTTTTTTTTTCCGGGTCGTTGCGTTTCTCACCTTCATCGATTTCCTCACCCTCGTATTACATGTTTCTCGCTGATCATTTGTCCATTGAATACCATGGCGCGTTTCTTTATTCATTCTGCTTACTATTCTGTGATTCTATACAGCTTCAGAAACTTATTTGGGGAATTAAAATAGTGAAGACTGCGGCCATTAATCTTCTAACCTCCGTAGATCCTTCCTAATGTCAATGAAATAGTGTAATTGTACAGAATTTTCAAGATATAAATGAGTAAGCATTGAAGGGGTTAAAGGAGGCGATGTCGTTTAATATTTCCCCAAGTATCTGAGCACATGTTGCCTTGTAATGTGCAGTAATCGCAGTAAGACTAAAATATCTGGAGTATTTAGCAGCAACGCATCGCATTTGGTTAATACACGCGGGTCTCCTTAGCACCTTACCTCTCCCCTTGCAGCGCGGAGCCATCAGATGAGCTTGAATAAGATAATAATCATAACCTTTATCTGTGCGCTCATTCAGACCCTCACAACCTGATCTACGTATTCAGCATTCTTTTCCTCGCCGCGTGTTGAGAAGCAGCGTCTGGAAAGCGATACAGGGGCTAATTAGAACACTCGCTCCTTGGCTCTTTCCTGCCCGAGGGAAGAATATAATGAGGAAGCCGCGAGGGGAGAGAGAGGCTTCATTAGGTACCGCTCTCAGGTGTGTGAGTAAAGGTGAGATGACAGGTGAAGTGCTTAGCTTTACTTCACGGGATCAGGTGAGAGTGCATCCGAGTGGGGAATGTTTGATATGGAGTGACGTGATACAGTTGTCTGCCGCCTCTCTCTCCTATATTGTCTTAGGTGGAGTGGGAATTGCCTCAGGTGGAATGGGAATTGTGACTTTGGTGGAGTGGGAATTGTCAGATGGAGTGAGAATTTTTTTCATGCAAGAAGGAAATGGCAAAAAAAAAAACATTAAAAAAGGCCCACTCGAAGGCAAATTCCCTTCTTAGGTGGAGTGGGAATTGTCTCAGGTAGAGTGGGAATTGTCTTAGGTGGAGTGGGAATTGTCTTAGGTGGAGTGGGAATTGTCTTAGGTGGAGTGGGAATTGTGTCTTAGATGGAGTGGTAATTGTCTTAGGTCGAGTGGGAATTGTCTTAGATGAAGTGGGAATTGTCTTAGGTGGAGTAGGAATTGTCTTAGATGGAGTGGGAATTGTCTTAGGTGGAGTGGGAATTGTCTTAGTCTCTGTCTCGTATCTTCCAGGAATATCGCATCCTTTTGTCTTTGTAAAGTATGTATGTTTATGTAGCGCCTCCATAAGACCCTGTTTCTAACTACCTGTGTATATGACCTTAACTGTCCTCTTATATTTCTCTCCCCTCTTATTCCTCCTCCCTCTGTTTTTCCCTTTCCTCTCCTCTCCCCTCGACTGCCCCCTAACTACCCATCTTCTAAAACCCTCATCTTTTAACCCTCCCCGTGTCATTACCTCCCTCTCCCTTCCTTCTCTCCCTTTCCTACCGACATTTTTCTCTCCCTGGGTGATCGTTTTTCCTCCAGAGCCAGGTGACACCAGACCATTTCCACCCCAATCTGATTTTATACAGAATCTCGTTTATGAAAAAAAGTTACACCATCACAAGATATTGAAAAAAAATGGGACTTTGTTGAAGGTTAAAGGTTATTAAGTATTCGTTTGTGTTTAGTTAAGATCTCGTGTATTGGTTCACTAACGTCTATAATTATGTAACTTAGAAGAAGGAAGAGTGAAATAGCTAGTCATACATAGAAAAATAGAAAAATGATGGTTCTTCACAGTAACCTCCACACAAAACACAATATAATATTAACTGTTCTAATTGATAGATCTTTAAAAAAATTAGTAAATTTTGCTCTTTAGAAAATAGAAAAGAACAAATGACTAACCCAGAATTCGTAGAAAGTAATAATTCACACACACACACACACACACACACACACACACACACACACACACACACACACACACACACACACACACACACACACACACACACACACACACACACACACACACACACACACACACACACACACACACACACACACACACACACACACACACACACACACACACACACACACACACACACACACACACACACACACACACACATACACACACACACAGGCACACACGCAAAAGAAACAAGAAATAGAAATTCAGAGTTTCAGGTGGTGGAAATAAATAGAAATCCTACCCAGTACTTCGATAATCAGATAACCAAACACACACTGACAAAACAAGACAAATAGTAACCTTTCACATTACCAACCTTCACTAAACACGCAAATAACACTAAATAAAACCAAAATAAAAAAAAAGTACCCAAAATACTAAAAATTAATAGATACACATTTATAAAAGTAGGAAAGGAAACATATCAGTTCAAACACACTGACAAAACAAGGAAGATAGAAACCTTTCACATTATCAACCTTCACTGAACACGCAAATAACACTAAATAAAACTAAAAAAAAAAAAGTACGCAAAATACTCAAAACTAATAGATACACATTTGTTAAGGTAGGAAAGGAAACATATAAATTGAAACATAGAGAACAAAATAAAGAAAAATAACAGCCTTTCATGTCACCAACCTTCACTAAACACGCAAATAACACTAAATAAAACTTAGAAAAATACTTAAATTACTCAAAACTAATATATACACATTTCAGGTAGGAAAGAAAACATATAAATTGAAATATAAAGAACAAAATCAAGAAAATAACAACTTTTTACATTACCAACCTTCACTAAACACGCAAGTAACAAATCCAGTAAACAAAACTAAAGAAAAAATATCCAAAAACTCAAAATACATAGATGCACATTTGTTAGAACAGGAAAGGAAACATATCAATTGAAACATAGAGAATAGAATCCCCAGCCTTGTTAATGCCAGCAGCGATCCAGGATGCAACATTTTTTCCTCCTTCAACACCAGGTAACTATTGGTGTTGTAGGTGTACGTGCACGACAGGTGTGAGAGAAGCATCAGTATGCAATACAGGTGTGGGTTGTAGTATTTCAGGTGTATGTTGCAACAGAGGGTGGCGAGATATGAGCTTTCTGTGCATTGTTAGTGGGGTTTTTTTTATTATGCTGTGTGTGTGTGTGTGTGTGTGTGTGTGTGTGTGTGTGTGTGTGTGTGTGTGTGTGTGTGTGTGTGTGTGTGTGTGTGTGTGTGTGTGTGTGTGTGTGTGTGTGTATGTAGGTCAGTTTGTGAGGGGTATCTTTTAATTTTTCAATGTTTTTCTTTTTTTTTTTTGTGTGTGTGTGTGTGTGTGTGTGTGTGTGTGTGTGTGTGTGTGTGTGTGTGTGTGTGTGTGTGTGTGTGTGTGGTCAGTTTGTTAGGTATGTTTTAATTTTTCAATGTTTTTTAACATTGCTGTGTGTGTGTGTGTGTGTGTGTGTGTGTGTGTGTGTGTGTGTGTGTGTGTGTGTGTGTGTGTGTGTGTGTGTGTCTAGGTCAGTATTTGTGGGGATCTTTAAGTTTTTTTTCTATCTTTTTTCTTCTTATTTTATTTCCCTATTTGTGTGTGTGTGTGTGTGTGTGTGTGTGTGTGTGTGTGTGTGTGTGTGTGTGTGTGTGTGTGTGTAGGTCAGTATGTGAAGAGATCTTTAATTTTTTTCTATTTTTATCTTCCTTTTTTTATTGTGCAATGTTGACGGCTTATATTTTTCCACCACGTGTCTTTATTTTCGTTCACTTTTTTTGTTGTTGTGTGAGTTTTAGTGTCTTTTTTCTATTATTGTTTATCTTTTACTATTTTTTGCATTTCTCTCACTTATCTCTCCAATTTGTCTCATAATTTAGGTACATGTTTTGGTCATAGATTTGTCCTAATTTTTCACAACCATCATTGTCCATTTATTCATATTTTTCTTATCATATTTCATCTATATATTTTTTTCTATATATTCAAGTTAGATTTCGAAGTCTTTCATTATTTTCTGGTACTATTTCCTATCGTTTTGCGTGTAAGTTTTGAAAATTCCTTTAGCTATACACAATTATATTTCTCTTCATATTTTTTTTTTTTTATTCTTCCATCAAATTCCACATCAATGAGGATGTTTCCTCCTTTGTTTCTCCTCTTTCCACTCTCACTGAACGTTTGTTTTTAATTTTCTTTCTTTTCCACGATTAATTCTATTTTTTATTTATTTCTATTTCATTTTATCATTTCTTTCTTTTTACCTTGTTATTAGTATTGCTTCCTTTTTTCCTCCTGTTGCCATTATTGTATTTTCAATTTCATGTCGTCGTATTTTACTTTCATATATTTGTCTCGCAGTTCAGAAGCGCACACAAAATACAATAACCTCGAGTGTGTGTGTGTGTGTGTGTGTGTGTGTGTGTGTGTGTGTGTGCGTGTGTTGCCGCCTTGCTGTCTGTCTGTAAGCCTTTCCCCTCAGCGTCGGTCTGACACTTATTACCCTCGCTGACTCCCTCACGGCGCGCCTCCCAAGACCAGCGAGCGAAGACTCCTTAACCCTGATGGTAATTGGCTTTCTGACGCTTATCTTAAAAGGCTAGAGGGATGGGAAGACGCTAAGGGCAAGGAGGGAGCGAGGAAGGAGGGCCGTGCCTCGTCCCGGGTGAGAAAAAGGGAAAAAAAGGGCCGGAG
>NC_059279.1:4680000-4687500 GCF_017591435.1 Portunus trituberculatus | reverse complement strand
TCAAAGGTCACATATCTTGTCGCTATGTATTATTACTGCAACCTTTACATCACTCCCTTACTACCCTCCTGTCTGCCTGTCTGCCTGCCTGCCTGCCTCCCTGTCTGTCTGTCTGTCTGTCTGTCTGCCTCACTTCCTCACTCCCTCATTCCCTCCTTCATTCAAACCTTTATAATCTACCTTCCTTTCCGTCCCTTTCCTCCCTTCCCACCCTCCTTTCCTCCCTTTCTTCCCTCAATCTAGACATTTCTACTCTTCTTCCTTTTCTCTCCTCTCTCCATCTCTTCCGTCCCTCTTTATTATCTACCCTCCTTTCCCTCCCTTTCCTCCCTTTCCTCCTTCCTTTCCTCCCTTTCCTTCCTCAATCTAGACATTTCTAATCTTCTTCCCTTTCTCCGTCTCTTCATCTCTCCTCACCCTCTCCTTCCTCCTATTCTCCATCTCTCCATCTTTCTTTACCCTCCCTCATACTTCTACTATTCTTTTTTTCTCTGTCTCTCCATCTCTTCTTACCCTACCTCAATCAAGTTTTACTCCTCCTTTTCTCCATCTCTCTCCATCTCTCCTTATCCTCCATCAATCAATTCCTATTCTTTCTCATTTTCCTCCATCTCTCCATCTCAACTTCCTTTCTCTTCCTCCTTTCCTCCTCTCCCCAAGCTCCCTTCAATTTACCTCTACTCTTCCTCCTTTCCTCCATCTCTCCATCTTTCTTTACCCTCCCCTTCAGTCAATTTCTACTCCTCCTTTTCTCCATCTCTCCAGTCTCCCCTCCCGCCAGCCAGGAGAGACAGGGAGAAGATGAGACGCGATAAGAGATCATTCTATTCGTCCTATGATAAATAACGTCAGATTACCATACTTTGGACTGCCCTTCCTCCTTCCCACCCTGGCGAGACTCCCTGAAAAGTTGAAATTGACCTGACCTCGCTTCCCTAACTTGTGGCAATCCATCAACACGCCCAGGAAGAGAGAGAGAGAAGGAGAGGGAGAGGGTTCGGTTCTAGGAAAGGAAGATGGACAAGTGGGTAAAGGGATAAAGTTAAAGCAAGAAGGAGTGGTGAAGAAAAAGTCCATTCGTCGAGGAAGTGCTGGTGTCTTATTGTCGTCGAGAGAGAGAGAGAGAGAGAGAGAGAGAGAGAGAGAGAGAGAGAGGGAGAGGGAGAGAATGCATAGTTCCATTATATATCTTTATTATTTCATTTTCTTTTCACTTACCTTTCCTTCATCTACTCTTCTGTTCTTTCCATCTCACCCACCTTGTATTTTTCTCTCTTCCACCCTTAAAGTATCTTCCATGACCTATAGGAAGTCCCCACCACCACTACCAACACCGCCCTTTCCTCCATCCACGAGCTCCTCATTCTCAGATATCGGCTTGCCATTTCCTTCCCCTCTCCCTGACCTTAGAATTTACGCGTCTTGTCATGACCAGGATTTGCTCCATATACAGTGCGCTGATGTTCGCCAGGCTCTGATACCCTACCCTGCTTCTGTCGCATTACTGGCGTCACTCAGGCACTGTATATCACGCATCGATCAGTAGCATGTGTGTGTGTGTGTGTGTGTGTGTGTGTGTGTGTGTGTGTGTGTGTGTGTGTGTGTGTGTGTGTGTGTTTGATCGTGGTGTGCAAACATTTTTTTGTGATCATGATGTAATTATATTAATGGCCTGTGTAACGCTGCAGGATTTAGATATCAATTAAATGTATTTCTGGTGGAACAATTTTGTGATGAGCCTTTCGGAAATGAACCAATGTAATGCCAGTGTTGGACAGTGCTAATAGTCTCCGCTACATAATAAGGAAGGGTGTTTTGTTCTGCCTGTTACTAGTTTACTATTTTTTATTACTAGTTCACTACTCTTAACCCCATAAGTACCATGCCACTTTTTCATATTCCTTCTGCTTACTATTTAGTGGTTTTATACAGCCTTAGAAACTCATGTGGGATGAAAATATAGTGAAAACTCTGGCCATCAATCTTCTGACCTCCATAGACCCTTCCTAATGTCAATAAAATCGTTTAATCATACCCAAAATTCATGGTAAAAAATGCGTCCCAGTACTGAAGGGGTTAATTCCTCTAAAGAAACTAGTCGAAACAAGACAGGAAGAAAAACACTCAACCACAGCCCGTGTATCCTTCCCCACTTCCTCACACTCTTTTCTATCTTCTTTACCATTCTGGGAAATAATGCAGTGTTGCTAGTGTTGGTATTCACATAATATATCTAAGCCGTACGTACTCCTCGCCCTTCGATCGCAGCGGCAACAGCAATAAACTTGATGTCACTATAAAACTTCATAAAACTCAAAGACACACTATTTTCTAAGACACACATACCATTTGTTTCCTTTGACGCCTCCTCGTGAGCTTACCGCGGAGAACAGGTGCACCCTTTTTACCTTAGCCATCCGTTACCTCACGCGGAGCAAGGTAGAGAGAGAGTAGACAGGGAGACGGGAGAGGTGGTGCTCTTACCGGTATACAATGTTGTTAGATTGGTAAGCTACGGTTCCCTACTGACACATCACTGGGGGCGTCTTATGGTATTACTAAGAAACGCCTTGCTCTCTCCTCACTGTGTCTAAAGCCCACAGAGATGGTTAACAGGATTATCAAGAGTATTTTTCGCGTTGATAATGTAGAAATCATGTTAATCTGACAATAGAAATAGAAATCATCTTTGTAAACCTGTGTCTCTTGAACTTAAACCCTTTCTAAAGTTATATAAGGTGGGACAATATCTGTTTTTTAGATTTTGATCATTATGTCTGAATAAATGTTTTTAGATGTTGGTCATTATGTCTGTATTCAGAAACACATTCATCTCTCACTATACGATCATTTTCCAAGACCACAGAGACAACTAGCAGGGGCTTTCAAGACAATTTTTCCTTTAATAAACTAGAAATCTTGCCGATCTATCACCAAAACAATAGAAATACTCTTGAAAATACGAGTATCGTCAACTGGAGCCTTTCGAAAATAGTGATGGTCAGAGAGTAAAGCGTTTCTGAATACATGCCTTAGTTTGAAGGTTTATGAACATAGGAGACGCAAATGAACCTTCCCGGCAAGAGTGAGTTGTTTCTTTACTTATGATCAGTATTTCACTCCCTTGTGGCTCTCTAACTAGAACCTTTTAATGTTACGTAAGTGTTTTTAGAATATGGTGCTTAGTGTAAAGGTTTACGGTTCACAGGAGACGCATAGAACCTTCCCCGGCAAGAGTGAGATGTTTCCTTACGCATAATCAGTGTTTCGCTCCCTTGTTGGTGTGAGGTGAAGCAGGCAGATGGTGATGAGGGTGATCAATGGTGGCGCGAGAGGAGGGGGACTTTGTAGCTTGAGAAGGGAAGACCTGCAGTAGTTAATTAGGTTAGCTGTGAGTGACATTTATTTCCACTGCGCAGGACGGGGCGTTAAGATTAGATAATGACACAAAAAACAAGTAAATGAATAACAAGAAAAGCAGAATAGAAAACAAAAAGATAAAAAAAAAAAATCCCAGCGATAAAATATAAATGATACGGAAACAAGTCTTTATTTCTCACCGTAATGCAAATGCTGAATTATAATTGATGGCGCTATGAATACTAATACATGCCATTAGTCTGCATAGTGTGACGTGTTTATTTCAACGCATTCATCGCTTTTTACTCTGCATTCAGAACGCCGAACATAAATCGGCTCAGAAGTTCAGTGTGAAAGGATTCAAATCAAAGTGTTTTAGCGCCGCGCATCTCAATGTTCATCCTTGATAGCAGAGAGAGAGAGAGAGAGAGAGAGAGAGAGAGAGAGATCTAACCCATATGATTACAAGTCAGAATAATAAATAGCCAGCACTCCTGGATGAGGGAGGAATGAGGTGCCACTCTTGAAGGTTCACATCCCTGGCAGCACGTGCATCCCTCACGCCACACACCTTCCCTACGCGTACCAAGGGCATCCTCACGCCTTGCCCCGCACCTCCCCAGCGCCTCCCTCGTGGTTGCAGCGTCTCCGTGACACACTGCAGAGTAACCATCGAATATTTTTGAACGTCAGGTGAAGGAAAACGTATATTGATTGAGACATGGAAGTGCTAAGGTATTCTGTCAGTAAGGGCGGTTTTCCCCAACAATCACAGAGCACTGGATGTCTTAAGGGCTGAAGACTGCAGGGCTCAGCTAAGCGGGAAGCCTTTCTTTACTTAATCAGCTGATTGGTCCGTGTTTGACTTTGTTTTTCTCCCTGCCAGACTTTGTGTCCTCGTCGTGTTTTCGTGTCGTTGTCGTGACGTCACCTCAGGGAAAGTCGCTCACGTTGTTCCTCTTTAATATATATCTTTTTATGGGGAAGAATGTTTGTATTTAGTTGTATTGCTGTGAAGTGAAGGTAATAGTGAACTGCAATGATAAAAGGGGATGTTACCTTGAGAGAGAGAGAGAGAGAGAGAGAGAGAGAGAGAGAGAGAGAGAGAGAGAGAGAGAGAGAGAGATGCCCGTATTCAGAAACGACTTGCTTTCTCACCACGACAATTATCCAAGGCCCCAAAGACAACTAGCCGGGTTTTCAAGACAATTTTCCCTTTAAATAAACTAGAAGCGTGGCCAATCAATCACCAGAACCATAAAAACACACTTAAAAACACAAGTATCTTCAATTAGAGCCTTTGAAAAGTACTGATGGTTAGAGAGCAATGTGTTTAAGAGTAGAGAGAGAGAGAGAGAGAGAGAGAGAGAGAGAGAGAGAGAGAGAGAGAGAGAGAGATGTAGACATTCCTTGCTGTGGGAGCTCCAAACGTTCAAACGTGTTTGCTGATGGCATCGTGCGCCTCTGCCACTAACAGACACGGATACACACACACCAAGGCGTGGCTGGCGCTGGCATTACATTTACCTCATCGGGCAGTATTCAGGAACATCACCGACGCACCTCGACTAACTTCACACGGTGGTAGTTTAGGATACACGGAATTTAAGGGTGTTTTTATGGTTCTAGTCACAGATTAACTGGGTTTTTATGGTTCTAATGACAAATTAACGTGTTTTTTATATTATGAACAGGAGAAATGTTCTTGAGAACCCGGCTTATTATTCCTGTGGCGTTTGAAAATTGCTTTTTATTGTTTTATTAACAAATTGACTGTGTTTCTATATTATGAACAAGAGAAACACTCTTTAGAACTCGGCTTATCATCACTGTAGCCTTTAAAAATTGCAGTGATGTGAGAGCAAAGCGTTTCACAGTAAGTGAAATGTTATGATTTGTATTATCATAACTTTGTATTGTTTTACTCCTTTGTAGCCTCAAGATACATACAAATTTTAATTCTTATCTTTATAACTTACATAACTCTTGTTCATGTAAAGGCACGAGTAAAAGTTCACGTGGAAATGAAATTCATGATCTTGCTAAAGTACTATTATTAAAGACTCGTGCTCGTAATGTCCATTCCATTCCATGCCATTTAAATTTCTCCCATAATTTCATGATTACGGGACTGGTGAAGAAAGTTAGAGAGAAGGAATCACGTGGAGACTTTACCCTCGGCGTCAGTCACCATTAGGCAGCGGAGTGAGGAGAAAATGTAGCGTGACTGGCCGAGGCTTCATAAAGTAAGAAGCAGCGACACCTCCTCCGTTGCCTTAACATCTTCAGTGCCATGACACGTTTTCATATTCATTTTGCTTACTACATGCTGACTTCATACAACTTCAGAGACTTATATGGGGATTAAAATAGTGAAATCTTTAGCCGTTAACCCCTTTTACCTTGAGATTTGTGTATGATCACCTATTTTATTTACATTAGGAAGGGTCTATGGAGGTCAAAAAATTAATGGCCAGAGTCTGCACTATTTTATTCCCACACATAAGTTCCTGAAGCTGTATAAAAATCATCAAATAGTAACCTTTGACATCTACTGTTCCTTAGCCTCTTTAATATTAGGAGGTATTTTTATCATAAGTTTTGGGTACGATTAGACGACTTTATCAACATTAGGAAGAGTTTCTGGAGGTCAGTAGATTATAATAGCCGGTCTTCACTATTTCAATCCGTACATAATTCTCAGAAGCTGTATAAAATCACCAAGTATAAGCAAAACTAAAGCGGTAAACTGTCACTTCGCCTCCAGTGACATAAAACAATAACCACACCAATATATCAAATACAAAAATGTTCTTGGATGATCAGGTTTATATTCTTACCCGGGGTTTATTTTAGGCAGTTCGATACGAGCTCTGGACTTTGACATTTTTCCCTAGACCTTCCCTCCATTTCCCGAGACATAATTCAGTAAGTGGTCCGATATTTTCCTGCCAAACTTCACCTGTACGGAGTTAGGCCACCGCCACATCTGCCTCAGGTGAGCGTGTTTGCATTATCGACACACGTAACTCGTTCTCCCATTGGCCGCTTCTTTTGTGTATCCTGTGACGTCACGCAACACATAACGCCTCCACACTCACATTCACATCAGTTCAATATATCATGATGTGCTCAGTGTGTGTTACTTATGCATGTCTTTGTGTGTGTGTGTGTGTGTGTGTGTGTGTGTGTGTGTGTGTGTGTGTGTGTGTGTGTGTGTGTGTCTGTAAATTTTTTATGCGTTCCTCCTTTTGCATGTGTATAGTTATGTAAATCTGTATTTTGTATTCGTTTGTACAAGTGTATTTATCTACTGTGAATATTCATGTTGTCCTGAAGATTTATGTGCATCCTAAAATGATCATTACGGCTCTTTATGGTGTGTGTGTGTGTGTGTGTGTGTGTGTGTGTGTGTGTGTGTGTGTGTGTGTGTGTGTGTGTGTGTGCTGGTATCCTCACGTACTCGACATTTAAGTGGATACTCTCCTTTCAAAAACGCACCTCTCTTTCACAAAAAACATGCCAAAATAACTAACCTAGACTCACGTGCTGGTTTATCAGAGAGAGAGAGAGAGAGAGAGAGAGAGAGAGACGAGGGAGAGTTTGCGTTGGGAAATCTTGTGTTTACGTAGGGCGCGATAAAGGATTGGTTCCCTTTAAGCGTCTACTTCTCTCTGCTTACTCTTTGCTGCTTGACTGAATTTATGGAGGCGCCGCTCAACCACTCCTCGCCCCCTCAATCGGAGTGTTTCCTCGCCTCGCTTCAACTTCCCAGGCCGATAATTCCCGTATTTAGAGTCGTAACCTCATTCTCCGCCTCTTCTTTTCTCGCTTTCCAATTCCCGCCTCTCCGCAGTTTGGTCTCGTGTCAGTGAAGTCTTTTCTCTCTCGTCTTATCGTACTGGTTCTCTTAGTTTGTTCCCTTCTGGAGTCTCGTGTCCGTCATATTCGTACTCTGTGAACCTTCCTGTGTGTGTGTGTGTGTGTGTGTGTGTGTGTGTGAGAGAGAGAGAGAGAGAAAGAGGGAGATAACATACAAACTCTCTCTCTCTCTCTCTCTCTCTCTCTCTCTCTCTCTCTCTCTCTCTCTCTCTCTCTCTCTCTCTCTCTCTCCCTTCCCACTACAGTCACGGCTGTTAC
>NC_059279.1:4667500-4677500 GCF_017591435.1 Portunus trituberculatus | reverse complement strand
TTCTCCTCTTCCACCTCCTCCTCTTCTTCTACCTCCTCCTCCTCCTCCTCCTATTCTTCAATCCTATGCCACAAAGGGAAGTTACTATTTTCTTCATGTAAGATGGAAAAGCTGGCAAGGTAAAAAAAAAAAAAAAAAAAGGCCACTTAGGGACCAGTTTCCGTGCAGGTTTGAGAGAGTTAGCCTTAAAAAAGGGATAAAACTCTTGAAACCTCCCTCTCATTTCAATAGAAGCCAAGTAATAGGATTGGAAATACAGAAACAGGTTGAAAGTTCCAGGGTTTACCAGAGAAAGGTATGAATGATTGAGAGTACTGATTAACTCTTGCATTGGAGATTTGGACAGAGTAGGGATGAGAAGAAAAAGAAAGCTTTGTCCAGTGAGGCCGCAGGAGGAGGTGGTCGTGGTGTTGCTGGTGTGGTTGTGGTTAAGGTAATAGCGTTGGGGATGTCAATATTCTTCCTGGTTTTGTGTTTCCTCCCTGCCTACGACTTGAAGTGTTTGTGAAGGAGCAGCATCAACCTGTTCAGTACCGTAACTCATTTTCATATCTATTCTGATTACTATTTGGTGATTTTAAACAGGTTCAGAAACTTATGTAGGGATTAGAATAGTGAAGACTGACCATTAATTTTCTGACCTCCATAGAGCCTTCCTGATGTAAATGAAATGGTCTAATCATAGCCAAACTCAAGGTAAAAATACGTCCCAGTACTGAAGATGTTAAAATAGTGAAGAGTCTGGCCATTAATCCTTTGACCTCCATAGACCTTTCCTAATGTCAATAAAATGATCTAACCATACCCAAAACTCAAGGTAAAAATACGCCCCAGTACTGGAGTGGTTAAGCAACAATGTACACCAAAAACTATTCATAGATCCTTCTGTCTCTAGTCTCTTCGGTAGAGGCGTCGCTAGCCAGATTTCTGTAAAGACTTGAATGGAAACACTGACTACCACATGAAAGTCTAATAGTGTTTTGCAAGTTCCTATTGTTTTATTGTATTTATATGTTCCTTTATCCTTTGACTGGCCTCCATGACAAGTGAAAAAAAAATATATGAGAAAATTTTGGGGAACAGCACTACGAATATGTATTTTTATTTCCCATATGTGTTATTCTGCCGTCACGTACACACTATTAACCCCTTCAGTACTGGGACGCATTTTTACCGTGATTTTTAGGTATGATTAGACGATTTTATTTGCATTAGGAAGGGGCTATGGATCTCAGAAGATTAATGCCCAGAATCTTCACTATTTAAATCCCCATGTAAGTTTCTGAAGCTGTATAGAATCAACAATTAGTAAGCAGAATGAATGTGAAAGCGTTGCACAGTTCTGAATGGGTTAAGCTCTCTAAGCCTTCTCTGCGTGTGAATCAGAATAGTGGTACAGAAACTTAGTGTATTCCTAGTTGTATTTGCTAGTCTTTTCTGTACAATTTTATCCTTTTTTTCAATGTTTTTCATAATTTCTGTAACATACATGACCGGTTATTACATCTAGATCTTCATTTTTTTCTCCTCTCTGGATTTTTTTTCATTTCTTTTCCTTTATTTATCACATTTCCTCTACATTCTCTTCTCCTCCACACCTCATTTCATTTTTACCCTCACACTCACTCCTACTAAACCCCTCAATTCTTTACTGCGTCACGTCACGCCTGGTAACTCATAGCCTCAATAAACAGCGTCAATATCACCCAAATAACGGATCTTTACCTTGCTGCAGTGATTCACCATCCAGTGTTATCTGAGCACCTAAATTGTCCTTCTCTCTAAAACACTCCAGCACCTTTTTTTTTCCTGGCTGTATCGGCTGTCAGCTGTCCAGTCACGCTTATCTCTTAAGCTAATTACGTTTGGGAAAGCATGTTGAGAAATGAGAATGGAAAGTAGTGTTTTTTATGTTTGCTTCCATATATACGTGTGTGTGTAGGTTTTTTTTATCGTTTACCCCTTCAGCACTGCGATGTATTTTTACCTTGTGTTTTTAGTATGATTAGAAGATTGTTTTTTTTTTACATTAGCAAGGGTCTATGGAGGTCAGAATATTACTGGCCAGAGTCTTCACTGTTTTGATCTCCATATAAGTTTGTGATGCTGTATAAAATCACCAAAGAGTAAGCAGACAAAATATGAAAATGTCTTAGTAGTGAAGGGATTAAAGGCGGAGAATCCAAAGATAAAAAAATAATAATTATGTGAGGAAAAATGTACAGCTAATGTCTCACTTATGGAAGAAAATACATGATATTAAAAAAAAAATTCATTTCTGGTATGGAAGTCTCTGAAACTCCTGGCTATGCATGTATTGACGTGTAACTAATTGCAATGTGAATATGTAATAGTCAACACTGATTAATTCCACTGATATTATTACCAAACTTCAAACAACGAATGATAGCATCAGTATACTTGGTCTCTCTCAAAGCATTGGAAATACATATTTGTCTCTGCGTGTGTGCATTATTATGAATAGAAAAAATGCTGAGGAGCGTTTCGTAATTAGTACCACAGGAGGGAAAAAGCTAAAACTGTCCCATCTAATTAAAAATAAGAGGATGTTTTCAGCTATGTTAGATTTTGAACAGTTGTCTAATTATTACCACGGGAGGGAAAAAAAGATAAGAATGTCCCAGATAATACATTTTGAACATTTTTACATAGGAAGGAAAAAGTGAGTCATTACAAACACCAATAATAAGATCAATTCTGGGCAGTACTCCTTAAATTTCTGCAAGATTTCTTTTATTCATACATTCTAATGTATTGAATTTTTATGATATTACAGACATTTTTTTTCCTTTCCTCCTGGTTCCTTCATCTCTCATTCTTTAGCTCTTCCCTCCGTCACTCCCCAACCTGCTCCACTTCTCTCTCTTTCTCTCCACTCATACACACCTTCCTTCCTTCTCTTCTCATCCTTTGGCATTCTCCTCTGTCTCCCACCTCCTCCGTATCTTCCTACTTTTACCTCCTCTTTTCGAGCACATATTTTTCCTCCTCCTCCTCCTCCTCCTTCTCCTCCTCCTCCTCCTCCTCCTCCTCCTCCTCCTCCTCCTCCTCCTCCTCCTCTTACTGTCTTAGATGTCTACCCTCTCACGTTTCAGCTGTGGACAAGAGCCTGGGGCCAAACATACGTCTCAGAGAGAGAGAGAGAGAGAGAGAGAGAGAGAGAGAGAGAGAGAGAGAGAGTACTAGAACGAGAAGAGAGAATTAGAGGCAATGGATACAAATGGAGGAGGAGGAGAGGAGGAGGAGGAGGAGGAGGAGGAGAATTAGAGAGGAGGAGGAGGAGGAGGAGGAGGAAGAGGAAAAAGAGGAGGAAGAGGAGGAGGAAGAGGAGGAGAAGGGGAGGAGGAAGAGGAGGAAAAGGAATCATACGAAAGAAAAACGACTTGAATTAAAAAGTAAAAATGAAATCAAATGACCAAATAAATCAAGGGAATGACGGTCAGAGAGAGAGAGAGAGAGAGAGAGAGAATATAAAACAGAGGAAAAAATTTAAATGACTCGTGACATCATTTCTGTGTTAATTAACCTCAATGTAGCTCTTAATGAACTACGATTCTGAAATACATAGATTGGCTCTTACTTTAATCTATTTCCATTTCCTTTATTTTATTCATCTTATTTACCTTTATTATTTCCATTCCACTTTCATCTGTTTATTATTTCCATTCCACTCTATTTCCATTTTTTCTGATTCGTCATATTTATCTTACTTTATTATTTCCATTTTTCTTATCTTTCTCATCTTATTTACCTTACTTTTATTATTCATTTTTCCTTACACGACTAACTTAGATAAAAAAATAAACTTCTCTCTCTCACGATATGAATTCCTACTATTACCTTGTAGAACTCAAACTAAATTATAGGTATACTCTTTTAACCCCTTCAGTACCAGGACATGTTTTCATACTCATTCTACTTACTATTTGGTGATTTTACACAGCTTCAGAAACTTTTATGAGGATTGAAATAGTGAAGACTGGACATTAATCTGACCTCCATAGACTTTTCATAATGTAAATAAAATGGTCTAGTCGTACACAAATTTCAAAGCAAAAATGCGTCCCACTACTGAAGGGGTCCATATTCATTCTGGTTACTGTTTGGTAAATTTATACAGCTTCAGAAACTCCTGAGGGGAATTAAAGTAGTGAAGACTGGCCATTAATCTGACCTCCATAGACTTTTCATAATGTAAATAAAATGGTCTAGTCGTACACAAATTTCAAGGTAAAAATGTATCCCACTACTGAAGGAATTAATTAACACCACCAATTTCACTAAGCATATCCATGAATTCTGTATTTTCTCCCACGCCACTACACAAAGCATCGTAATTCAAATAACAAAGACTAGAAAAAAATAAAGAAATGTATCATGTATCTTTTGGTATGTATGTATCCTCTATACAGAGGTGATTTATGCGTGTCCTCCATACATAGCGATACGTTTCTTTTTCTCCCTTTATTGCCCATAGAAGGAGGGAGTACATTATGTGATGGAGGAGCGGAGGAGGGAAGGAGGGAGGGAATGGAGGGAAGGAGAGATAGTCAGCCTATTTATAAAGTGTTACGACTGGACTGACAGCAGATAATGGCCATGAGTCTCTCTCTCTCTCTCTCTCTCTCTCTCTCTCTCTCTCTCTCTCTCTCTCTCTCTCTCTCTCTCTCTGGCATTACCATATATATAAATACATCCCCTTTAGCTTACTACCTCGTTTATAGTCTCTCTCTCTCTCTCTCTCTCTCTCTCTCTCTCTCTCTCTCTCTCTCTCTCTCTCTCTCTCTCTCTCTCTCTCTCTCTCTCTCTCTCTCTCTCTCTCTCTCTCTCTCTCTCTCTCTCGTTTATTAACTGTCATATCGGTTCATCCTTGGTGTAGCCTCATGTCTTTCTGTTTCTCTGTCTGTCTGTTTGTCTGTCTGTCTGTCTGTGTGTCTGATGGAGCCGTGTGTCTTTCTGTGTACACGTGTTCCCTATTGTGTGTCTGTTTGTGTCTCCCTTTATTTATCTGTCGAGAGGGAAGGTAACAGGATGAGAAACAAGAACAATATTTGCTTCCCCTTCCTGCTGTGAGTGTCCTGTTGTTGCTGTTGCTGTTGCTTTTGTTGGTGATGGTGGTACTGGTAGTGGTGATGGTGGTGGTGGTGATGGTACTGGTCTTCTTCCTCACCATCATCATCGTCACCACTAACCAGTATCTTCCTTTTTTTTTTCTTGTTTTTTTTTTCATCATCATCATCACCATCTTCTTCTTCTTCTTCTTCTTCTTCTTCTTCTTCTTCTTCTTCTTCTTCTTCTTCTTATGTGTTGTTTGTTGTTGTTGTCGCTGCTGCTGCTGTTGCTGTTATTAATAGTGCAGTAATAGTGATAGTTATAGTAGTAGTAGTAGTAGTAGTAGTAGTAGTAGTAGTAGTAGTAGTAGTAGTAGTAGTTAATATTATTGCTGTTGTCGTTGTTGCTGTAAGTGTTGAGTCTACATCTCTGAAAGCATTCGTTCATTTAGTAAAAGGCAAAAGGAAAAAGGGAGAAAATATAAAATGAGTACTTTGGAAATTAGATTTAAAGGAAACCTGTGTCACAACATTCCCTTCCCGGAGCTGTAACCTGCCGTACCACTCTCCCAGAAGTGTGTCATTGAATTACTAACATTATTTACCATTAGGGCGACGTAAACACACACACACACACACACACACACACACACACACACACACACACAACACTATATATTTTCTAAACCCATGAATATATTTTTAATAATGCATTCAAATTCTACTTCTTTTGCTCCTCCATAATCTGCTTTGCCTATTCTGAAATAAAAAAAAAGACTAAATAGATTATCAAATAAATATAAAAAAAAGTAACATTTGCAGAGAATGTGGTGGCAATTCAACTAAGGACGGGAAAAAATCTTCGTTAATTTATCTTTCCGAAACGAAACGTAATTATACAGTTTAGCAGCAGTTTCATATGTTTTGGAGCATTGCAGCCAGCAGGGAAAGACTAAAAGGATGACGCTCGCTGCCGTGACTTTAATTAATCAAAACTATGAGGAGCATTTATGGACGCAAGGCAAAATTACAAAACAACTCATTACTTTTCTCTTTTTTTTCTTTCTCTCCTTTTGGTTTGACTGTTTCGCTGTGGATTTCCTCGTCCGTGGAAACAATTACATTATATTTATCGTGAGAATTAATCGCTGCCTACGTATTGCACTTCTCGGCCCACTGTCACTTGTCTTATTATTACCATTACTATTATTATTATTATTATTATTATTATTATTATTATTATTGTTGTTGTTGTTGAGTGTAGAAACGCTAATAAAGATAATGATAGAAGTGATGATGATGATAATAACAATGATAATGATGATAGTTGGAAAGAGAGAGAGGGATAAAAGGAGGAAAGAGGAGAAAGAAAGGAACAAAGAAACCCGCGAAATTCAAGATATTTGGTGTTTGTCTCGAGAAAACACAATCCTAAAATCTTTCCTCATGGCAGATTGTGGTCTCTTTGCTCCCCTCCTCCTCCTCCTCCTCCTCCTCCTCCTCCTCCTCCTCCTCCTCCTCCTCCTCCTCCTCCTCCACCTCCTCCTCTTTCATTTTATTTTTTCTTCTCTTTCCTTCGTGTGTTTCCTCATATCTGTGACTTTTGAACATTCTTTCTTCACACACAAAAGAGAGAGAGAGAGAGAGAGAGAGAGAGAGAGAGAGAGAGAGAGAGAGAGAGAGAGAGAGAGAGAGAGAGAGAGAGAGAGAGAGAGAGAGAGAGAGAGTGGAAGCAAACAAACCCCCAAATTGATCAGGCAGATAATCATATAGACAAACAGATCCACAGACAGACACAGACACATACAGACAAACACACAGACAGATAGACACACAGACAAACAGACAGAGAGGCAGACAGACAGACAGACAGAAAAACAGACAGAGAGGCAGATATAGAAGCAGACACACAGACAGATAGACACACAAACAGAGAGAGAGAGAGAGAGAGAGAGAGAGAGAGAGAGATGTACGCAGACAGACAGACAAAACAGACACACAGACAGACATAGAGACAGACACACACACCGGCCTACCTATTCAAGCACACTTCGGTTGTAAAATTTCCAAGGTAATGTAGTTTCCCGCTGCTCACTTGCCGCCTTACGGGATTCTCTGGGGAAGGAGGGGAAAAAACTCAATTTTTTCCCCCTCTTTGCCCTCCAGAAAGAAATGTGGGGACTTACTCTTACGGGAGAAGGGAGTGAGGGGAGGGAGTGAAGGAACGAGGGAGTGAGGGAGTGAGGGAGAGGAGAGGGTAGGAGTAAAGACATCGCCAGAAAAAGAGACGAACGAGTGAGAGGAAAAAAAAAAAAAGAGGCAACCCACACTTGGAGTTCTTTAGAATGTGTTCGGATCGTCTTGTTCTTTAGCGTGACTTCGGCTTTGTCTCCCACGGTCACTGTTGCTTAACTCTCCTGCGATTCTCTGTCTGTCTCTCTAAGTCTATTTTGATCCTCTCTCTTTCTCTCTATCTCGGTTTTCTCTGTCTGCATTTCTCTCTCTCTCTCTCTCTCTCTCTCTCTCTCTCTCTCTCTCTCTCTCTCTCTCTCTCTCTCTCTCTCTCTCTCTCTAATTGTAATAATAATAATAATAATAATGATAATAATAATAATAATGATAATAATAATGATAATGATAATAATAATAATGTCAGTAATAATGATAATATTAGTAATGATAATAACAACAACAACAACAACAACAACAACAACAACAACAACAACAACAACAACAACAATAATAAAAATAATAGAAATAATGATAATAATAATAATAATAATAATAATAATAATAATAATAATAATAATAATAACAATAGTAACAAAAATAACAATGAACCTTCTTTAAATACATTTTCGGAAACTTTCTCTCTCAATTCCGAATTCCGTGAAAGAAAAGTAATCAGACTCAGAGAGAGAGAGAGAGAGAGAGAGAGAGAGAGAGAGAGAGAGGATTGAATGTAGTTTTTGTTCATCTGAGAAGTCTGGTAGCTGTCCCCGGAGTGAGATAACAGCATTGAGAGTCCCGGAGGTAGGATTGGACCTCGGGGGAACCTTTGGGCGACGAGTGACACTTCCACCTCAGGAAACGCACAAAGTTATTTCATGTAGGATTTTTCTTTTTTTCTTCCTTTTTTTTCATCTCTAGCCTTGAGAGAGAGAGAGAGAGAGAGAGAGAGAGAGAGAGAGAGAGAGAGAGAGAGAGAGGCAACATCACAATATATATTTCATCAGGTAAATATAAAAGTTAATTAAGTCTTTTATATCTCAACGGTCCTTGTCTTACCTGTACTCACACTTACGTCTTCCTCTTCCTCCTTCTCCTCCTCCTCCTCCTCTTCATTCTCCTCCTTTTCCTCATTCCCCTCCTCACTACTGTGTTATGCTAATTTTCCTTTTTTTCTTTTCTTACTCTTCATCGTACCGTTCCTTTTATTCCCATTCCCTTTCCTTTTCTCCTTCTTACTATTTTCTATTATCCTCTTTTCTCCTTCTCTCCTCCTCCTCCTCCTCCTCCTCCTCCTCCTCCTCCTCCTCCTCCTCCTCCTCCTCTTCCTCGACTCTCTCTTCTCCACTCATCCCCTCAGTGCATTCTCATAACTTCCTCAAGGCTTCTTTACTTTGTCGACTCTCTCTCTCTCTCTCTCTCTCTCTCTCTCTCTCTCTCTCTCTCTCTCTCTCTCTCTCTCTCTCTCTCTCTCTCTCTCTCTCTCTCTCTCTCTCTTCTCCTTCCTTCTATCTCCTTTTTATTTCGTTCTTCACCCTTCCAACCTCTGCTTCCTTTCCTCCCTCCCTCCTTCATTCCTTCCTTCCCTCTCCCTCTTTCCCTCCTTCCCTACCTACCTTCTCCCCTTCCGCATCACCTGTCCATCCCTCCATCTCTCCTTTCTTCCCTTCCTCCACCAATCCAACCCCCTGCTTTCTTCCCTCCCTCCTTCCTTCTTTCCCTCCCTCTCTCCCTCTCTCCCTCCCTCTTCCACCTCATCTGTTCCTTCCGTGTCAACAACTTCCATCCATTCGCGCGCTAATGTACCTGCTGGGAGTCACCTGTCCCACGGCCTTAATTAGTGGGCCCGCCACCTGCATCCCGGCCTCACCTGTTCGGGGCCCAGGTAAACAAATAACGCCTCAGGAAATGAAGTTTAAGTAAGAGTTTGTGTTTTGCTTCTCACTGTAAGCACTAGTACGTGAGTTTCGTTGTTTTTGGTGGTGGTGGTGGTGGTGGTGGTGGTGGTAGTAGTGGTGGTGGTGTATTTGTTGTGGGGGGTGTTGGGTAAGGGGTGGTGTTTATTGTTGTTGTTGTTGTTGTTGTTGTTGTTGTTATTGATGTTATAGTTATTATTATTGCAAATATTATTATTATTTACGGGTTTTTTTCTGTAATTGTTAGCATTATCATTATTATTGTTGATGTTGTTGTTGTTGTTGTTGTTGTTATTCTTGTTGTTGTTGTGGTTGTTGTTGTCGTTGTTGTTCTTATTATAATTTTTTATATTATTATTATTATTATTATTATTATTATTATTATTATTATTATTATTATTATTATTATTATTATTATTATTATTATTCTTATTATTTCTCTCTCTCTCTCTCTCTCTCTCTCTCTCTCTCTCTCTCTCTCTCTCTCTCTCTCTCTCTCTCTCTCTCTCTCTCTCTCTCTCTCTCTCTCTCTCTCTCTCTCTCTCTCTCTCTCTCTCTCTTTCTTTCTCTCTTTTATTCTTCTTTCTTTCTGTGTGTGTGTGTGTGTGTGTGTGTGTGTGTGTGTGTGTGTGTGTGTGTGTGTGTGTGTGTGTGTACGTACGTGCGTGCGTGCGTGTTGCTTGTGTTGCCCCCTTTACTCTCATTACGGAGAGTATCAAGGGGAGGTTTTCTCTTATAATTCCGCCTCGAACACCAATTACATTCCTCTTCCCGCAAATAATT
>NC_059279.1:4650000-4657500 GCF_017591435.1 Portunus trituberculatus | reverse complement strand
CAAGGACACAGAGATGACAAGCCGTGTTTTTGAGGCTGTTTTTCCTGTAAATTGTATAGTAACCCTGTTCGTTTGTCACTAGAACCATAAAAACATCCTTGAAAACTTGTGTCACTTAAACAGGACCCTTTTGAAATAGTGGAGGTGCGGCTAAGAACTGTTTCTGAATACGGTCCTTTAGCCCAAGACGACACGAAATCCCTTGAACTCCTTTGATGTTGTTTCTCATCAGCTCTGAATTCATTACGAGGCTTACTGATGAATGTCTATTATGTGTTTAGGTTGTGGCAGACATGCTTACAGAACTATATATATTTCGGAGCACATGGACCTCTTAAGTGAATTTTGGGAATGATTACACAATTTTCTTTACAATAGGAAGGGTCTATGGAGGTCAGAAAATTGATAGCCAGAGTCCTCACTATTTTGATTCCCGGTAAAGTTTCTGAAGCTGTATAAAATCAACAAATAGTAAGCAGGATGAGTATGAAAATGCGAAATGGTACTGAAGGGAAGTTAATTACAAAGCTCTGAATTCATAGTGAGCCTTACTGATATCTATGATGTGTTTAGGTAGTGACGAATGTGCCTACAGGATTATACTCTGAAGAACATCGCCGTAGCTACACTGATCACAAAGCTATACTTGGAGTTACACTGGTTTTTATGTTTTTCTTTATGAGTTTAGTGACAGATCAACAAGATATATACATGATTAATAGGAGAAGCACTCTTGCGTATCCGAGTAATTATCTACATGGGTTTAAAAATAATGAAAGTAGTTATGATGAGAGAGCAAAGACTTTCAGAAGATGAGCCACATTCTAAAGATTAAATCATAGCGAAATCCGAGTAATCATCTATGTGAGGTTTGAAAATAGGGAAAATAATTGTGATGAGAGGGCAATCCCAAAGCAAACCCTTTCAGAAGACGAGCAGTATTGTAAAGGTTAAAACAAGACAAAATCTCTCTAACGCCTTTAATTTTACAGTGTCTCATTACCAGCCTGAGCTCACACTGTAGAAAAATTACTCTTTGGATTGAAACACGTCACTCAAATCTCACACCTTGCAAAAAATTCATTAAAGTTTGAGATACAACGTTTTATTATTAAACAAGACAATCCTTTAAGTCTTTTGGGTCTATGATTTATAACTGGCGTCTTGAAAAATAAATAAAATGAGACACAAAGGCTAGAAATCTAAATACAGGAACAAAAATAAATCTTTCCAGCGGTTTCAAAATGTTTAATCTGGACAGCGAATTCACTCATTAAGGAAAAAAAAAGAGTTGGAAGAGTAAAGAAAGAAAAAATAGGTAAAACTAAACACACATACATTCACCCATACATTCCTGCCCTCTGCTATTATATCTAACCCCTTCATTACTGACACGTATTTCTACCATGAGGTTTGAGTGTGATTACACCATTTTATTTATATGGAGGTCAGAAGATTAATGGCCAGTTTTCACTATTTCAATCCCCCTCATAAGTTTCTGAAGCTGTATAAAACACCAAATAGTAAGCAGAATCAGTTTAAAAAAAAAAAACGTTTCCTGGTACTGAAAGGATGAAGGAAAACAAGAAGTATAAGAGTAAAAGAAGAATAGGGAGAAATAGATATATACATTAACCCATAAATTTCTGCCTCATGGTGTTATATCTAACCTTTCAGTACTGAGACGCATTTTTACCATGAGTTTTGAAATGATTAGACCATTTTATTGACATTAGGAAGGGTCTATGAAGGTCAGAAGATTAATGGCTAGAGTCTTCACTATTTCAATCTCCACATGAGTTTCTGAGGCTCTATAAAAGCACCAAATGGTAAGCAAAATTAATGCAATAACGGTTAAGAAAAATAAGAAGCAGTGCAAGAGGGAATAAAAGAATAGGTAGAAATAGGTACATACATTCACCCATATATTTCTGCTCTATGGTATTATATTTGAACCGAAGCTTGTATCCGGGCGAGCTTCCCTTCTGCCTAGCCTTCCAAAACTCCCTGAACTAAAGGAGGAATTGCCCTTTGAGACTTGCATTCCACGTTTTATATTCTGTTAGCGGACTCAATGGAAAAGTTTGCTATATTTCATTAACGGCGTGAATAGGGAAGAGTATACGCATTCCCTTTCCTCTCTCTCTCTCTCTCTCTCTCTCTCTCTCTCTCTCTCTCTCTCTCTCTCTCTCTCTCTCTCTCTCTCTCTCTGTATTCTGTAGCGTGATATTTATTGCTTCTTTTTAGGCTTCGTTCTATCATTTATTAAACCGTTTCCCTGAGCCCCGTGTGTACTATTAAGCGTGAAATATAGTTTGAGAGAGAGAGAGAGAGAGAGAGAGAGAGAGAGAGAGAGAGAGAGAGAGAGAGAGACGAAAGGGGGCGTGTTTAGTTAGTTTGGCTAGCGTTCTCGCACTTTGAGGAATGCGACCAGAGAGAGAGAGAGAGAGAGAGAGAGAGAGAGAGACGCTGCTCCTCTTTAAAACTCCCTCCCCCTCCAATGCTTGTGCTTCACGTGCCCTCAAAACTAAGAGGACCCGCGATAGCTCCATCCTCTTTAAAGGGTACAACTTGGACCTACAGAGTCCCCCGTGACCCCGCTTATCATGCCACAGGGAGAGAGAGAGAGAGAGAGAGAGAGAGAGAGAGAGAGAGAGAGAGGGAGAGGGAGAGGGGAGAGAAAGAGATGGATATAGAGAGGGGTGAAAGGACATAGGGAGAAGGAATAAGGGAATAGAGGAAAAGGGAAGGATAGAGGATAAATTTGATGGAGTGTGATAGAGAGAGAGAGAGAGAGAGAGAGAGAGAGAGAGAGAGAGAGAGAGAGAGAGAGAGAGAGAGAGAGATCTTATCAGTTTATTTACCTTTCCATTTATCCACATATCTCGAGAAAACACACACACACACACACAGAGAGAGAGAGAGAGAGAGAGAGAGAGAGAGAGAGAGAGAGAGAAAGTCAACGTTTTACCATCCCAAAGGTCCCAGTATTTTTATTTCTCCTTTGCACCTGCAGAAGAGGTGATCAAGAACGCCAGGTAAATTGCGGCCCAGCTTAGGAAGAGGAAAGGCGCGCGCTCTCATGATTAAAATGGAAATTCCTCTCCGTTCTTTGCGATCCGGATTTTGTGAAGTGAAAAGCGAGACTTGACTTGATTTCTCTCTTCTTTTTTTTTCCTCTCCGTTTTTTTATCGTTCAGAGTCGCGCGATCAAAAGCGATGCCAGAAAATAAAAGAGATAATTAATGAAGTGATTTTGTTCCTCTCCCTTGCAGCTGGTGTGGTGTGTCCTTGTTCTTCCACTCGTCCTCAGTGAAGCAGTCTCTTCTTGTTTCCATTGTCTTTTAAGTCTTTGTCATTAATCTTCTCTTACTTATCTTTTAATTGATTTTTTTCTATTTTCATTTATTATTTTATTCATTATTTTATTTTATTATTATTTATTCTCGTCTCCTATTGCTTTTAATTGTTTTTTTTTCTGCCTTTGTCGCTATTCAAGTTTTTTTTTTATTTGTCAGTCCATAATTTTCTGTTATTTTATTTTATTTTTCTTTATTATTTCTATTTGTTGTTTTTATTGTTCTTTTACTCGTCTCATTGTTTTTTTTTAAGTCTTTGTCATTGTTCACCAGTTATTTTCTTTTTTTTTTTTTGTCTTTATTTTTTCATTTTTTTGTTTATTATTATTATTTTTCTATTATTTTTTAGTGTTTTTTTACTCTTGTTGTTTTCTTTGTTTTTATGTCTTTATCATTATTCTCCTGTTATTTTCTCTATTTTCATTTTTATTGTTATATTTATTGATTCTTTATATATAATTTTTTTTTTTTCTTGTCTCCTGTTTTTTTTTTTTTTTAAGTCTTCATTATCATTTTCCATTAATTAATTTTCTTTACATGTTTGTCTTCATCATCTTTCTTCTGTTATTTTCTTTATATTTTTTTCTTTATTATCATTATCTTGTCATTTCTCTCCCTTTATTTCCCTCCTTTCTGTTTTTCCTACTTGTTATTTTCCTCCTTTTTCCTTGCTTTCTCCTTGTTCCCTTTCGTTATCTTCATTCTCCTCTTTTCATTTTCTCTCTCTTTATTTTCCTCCTTCCTCTTCCTCTACTTACTTCGTTATTCTCTCTCTTTATTTTCCTCTTCCTCTTTCTCTTACTTGTTATTCTCTCTTTTTCTTCCTTTTCTCCTTGTTACCTTTCCTTATCTTCATTCTCCTCTTCTTTTTCCTTTTTTTTTTCTATCAAAGTCCTGTCCTTTATCTTCACTTTCCTGTCTGTCTTTCTTGTCCTTTTTCCTTCTGGCTATCTTCTGTTTATTATTTTTCTCTCTCCTTGTTCTCGTCTTCCTTGTCATTCAAATGTTTTTTTTTCTTTTTTTTTAAGATCTTTTCATTTTTTCTTTCCTGTATCTCTTGCGTTCCGTTTCTCCATCTCATTCTTGTTATCTCTCTCTCTCTCTCTCTCTCTCTCTCTCTCTCTCTCTCTCTCTCTCTCTCTCTCTCTCTCTCTCTCTCTCTCTCTACCCTCTCTATTGCTCCCTTGTTTCTATCTCTTTCTCCTCTCGTCTTTCTCCTCTCACTTTCTTCTCCTTCTTTACTTCTCCAGAGCCTTCCTCCTCCTCCTTCTCCTCTTTCTCCTCCTCCTCTTCCTCCTCCTCTTCCTCTACCTCCCCCTCCTCCTCCGTGATCACACTCCCTTGTCCATTTTCTTTCGTTTTAGCTCACTCCGTTTTCTGTTTCAGCAAACGAGGAAGAAAAGGTAAACGAAGCGTGTGTGTGTGTGTGTGTGTGTGATGAGAAAAATGCCGCGTTTTCTTTACAATTATAGAAAAAAATAATGGCGTATACAGTTGACAACATTCATTATAATTATTTTCTCCGAGTATTCCTTCCATTAATTAAGAAGGTTATGAGCACAGGGAGGGAAGGAAGGCAGGAAGGAAGGTAGGTAGCGCCATTTTGCCTCATTAATTTCTCACTTTTTATAGTTTTATTTTTCCGTGTAAATATAAACCTTTTTTTCTTCATTTTTCTCTTTTTTTCTTCTCGGTGACTAGAACCTGACTGAGTTTTTTTTCTTTTTCTTTTTTTTTCTTTTCATTCCAAGTGGCTTTTGTTTGCCTTTCAGTCTCCGCCTCGGTCCTTCAGCCTCACCTTTTAACATTCCCTTCTGTTGCTTACTTCCCTCCACCCACCCAGCCTCCACCTCTCCTCCACCTCTTGTGCACACTCTCTCTCTCTCTCTCTTTCTCTTTCTTTTTCTCTCACACTCTCTCTCTTGCTTACTCTCTCACTTGTTCACATGTCGTTCACTCTCATGCCTCTTTCTCTCTTTCCTGTTTTTACTCTTTTTTTCATTTTTTCTCCTCTCAGTTTGTGGAGTGGTGGTGGGTGAGGAGGTTTCTTCTGCTTGTTTTATCTTGTGTCAAAGAACAACATTGCTGGGACTGGAATATAGGAAGACGTTTGTTTTGGTCCACCTCCTCTTCCTACTCTTCCTCTTCCTTTCCTCCTCCTCTCCTCGTCCTCCTCCTCCTCCTCCTCCTCCTCCTCCTCCTCCTCCTCCTCCTCCTCCCTCTCCTTTTTTCTCTTCTCCCTCATCTCGGGATCTGTTGTTTCATTATAAACTACTTATTTTCCTAACCACCGTCATTATCTTCATGTTTCCCCAATAATAAGTTTCAGCCCCTCTCTCTCTCTCTCTCTCTCTCTCTCTCTCTCTCTCTCTCTCTCTCTCTCTCTCTCTCTCTCTCTCTCTCTCTCTGCATAAGCTCTGATAAATCTCCTTCTTTCTCATATTTTCCTTCATCTCTTTCATTTCCCTTTGCAGTCGCTCACTTTTCTTCTCTACAGCCTGATATTCCTCTCGTCTCTTCCCACTTTCCATCTTCCCCTCAACTTACCCTCTCGCTTCCCCTCTTTCCTCCATCTCCTTCCCCTCCTCCCTCCTCCTCCTCCTCCTCCCCTCTCTCCTTCTTTCCAACGATAATCCGCCCCAGTATTTTTCATCTCACAATATATATTTTTCTTCTTACGGTCATATTTCGTTACTTTTCTCACTTGCTGCTCCCCATTTATTAGCCTTTAAAGTGACGTTTATCTCAGTTATACCCTAAAGCGTCCTGTTGCTTTCGTTTTCTTTTATGGTCTCTTGTTTACACGACTTCTCTTTATCGTTTTTCTTTGGACGTGTTTCAAGATTTATTGGATTGCTATGGATTATTATTATTCTTTTTTTTTCACTCATATAATCTCGTCCCTGCCAATATTCACGTGATTTACTCTTTCTTTAACCCCTTCAATTCTGGGACATATTTTTTACCTTAAGATTTGTGTACGATTAGATCATTTTATTGACGCTAGGAAGGGTCTGTGGAGGTCAGAAGGTGAATGGCTACAGTCTTCACTGTTTTAATCCTCATATAAGTTTCTGAAGCTGTATAGAATGACCAAATAGTAAGCAGAACGAATATGGAAACGTAACATGGTACTGAAGTGGTTAAATCATGTCCGTGGTTTAAATTTTAAAAGTAATCATCTGAATTGAGATAAAAAAAAAAGTTTGCGGAATGAAATGAATCGTAATTCCAATTCACTGAAGCTCTCGAAAATTTTGACAATGACTCGAGGAAAATGTTCAGGGAAAAGTTAGTTCATAATTCGCCAGTCCTTCAGATAGCTGTCACATCAAGCGGCGCGTCCTTCTGCCCTCCCCTTTCCCCCTCTGACCCCCCTCGCCAAACACATCCTTTCTTCTCTTTTTCCTTTTCTTTCTTTTGTTTTATTTTGTCCAATTTTCCCATTCACAACGCCTTTTTACGTCTTCTAATCCTATGACACTAATTCGTTCAGGTGGATGACTGGTATAGACTCAGTATGTCACGTTGTTAGTGTTGAGTTACTTGGAAGGTTTACAAGAAAATCTGTTGAATTCATGGATAGTGATGAAAGACTGACAACTAAGTAGGAAGTGTTCAATGTGCAAATAATAAACGAGGACAAACTAACTAGCTTTTGCATCTCCCTTATGTTCCTAACCCTTTAGTACCAGGTGTGCAAATAATAAACAAGGACAAACTAACTGGCTCTTGCATCTTCCTTATGTTCCTAACCCCTTTAGTACATATCAGGATGCGTTTTCTTTTTTATTCAGATTACTATTTGGTGATTTTATACAGCTTCAAAAACTTGTGTGGGGATTAAAATAGTGAAGACTCTGGCCATTAATCTTCTGACCTCCATAGACCATTCCTAATGCGAATAAAATCGTCTAATGACACCAAGAAAATCATAAGTAAAACGTTCCAGGAGTTTTTTTTTTTTTTTTTTTTTTGTTGATTATTCCACTTTATGTCAATCTCGCAGCAACACATCACTTCATAACCAACCGAGGCATTTAACCTTTTCTAACTCACTAAATTCCTTACCCACAGATGGCAGAGGAGAGGTGTCACTTTGTCAGCTTCCCGCGAATACAAATGACCCCAGCAGACCAAG
>NC_059279.1:4635000-4642500 GCF_017591435.1 Portunus trituberculatus | reverse complement strand
CTTTAGAATCTTTTCCCTTTGAGCCAACATTTGTCAAGGAAGGAGGAGATCGTTTCAGATAGCATGTATAGATATATATATATATATATATATATATATATATATATATATATATATATATATATATATATATATATATATATATATATATATATATATATATAGATAGATAGATAGATAGATAGATAGATAGATAGATAGATAGAGAGAGAGAGAGAGAGAGAGAGAGAGAGAGAGAGAGAGAGAGAGAGAGAGAGAGAGAGAGACAGTTTATTGACCACAAACTAGTATTTAAAAAAAAATCAAAAGGTTCTATAGTTATTACATACAAAATTTGCTCTTTTCACATCTACACGCAATCATAGGTAAAGAAACATACTAAACATACTAAACGAAGAGAAGACAAGAGGAAACACCCTTGAAAATAATAAAGATTCTTCTTGTTGGGTGTAAAGTTGAGAGTGACGGGCAGACGAAGGGAGGAATTATTAAGGACGTTTGGGAATGTGTGGGAAGCAGAGAACGCGGCGCACAAAAGTAATGAAGGGAAGTAACGCTGAAGGTTATTGCAACGATGCCTTCTATTTCGCGTGAAAGAAAATTGCCAAACTTATATTGGCGTTCTTCAGGGTACTTGTTCTCAACTCTTTTGCATGCGTCCTTACTTTTCCTCTCCCTCTTCTTCTCTCGCCTCCCTCCTCCTCCTCCTCCTCCTCCTCCTCCTCCTCTTTCTTCGCCGCCACCAACGCCGCTTACTGTTTTATTTATTCTCCTTTTTATCCAACTCTTTCCAACACCGCTACATCTCCTCCTCTTCCTCCTCCTCCTCTCCCGCCTCCTCCAGTATTTTTTTTAGCTCCTCTCCCTTTTATCCCAGTTATTCAGCCACTCCCACCAACACCACCACTGCCACCATCATCACCCCCCCCTCCTCCTCCTCCTCCTCCTCCTTCTTCTTCTCTTCCTCTCCCCTCTCGGCCCTCCTCCCGCAGGTAACCTCTAGTTTGGAAGTAATTAACACGTGATGGAGAGAGTTGTAGTGGGTACCTGGCGTAGTGGTGTACCTACCTCGTCACAAGAAGAAGATGAGGAGGTAGGAAACGTACCCTAAGAAATGAGGAACGAAACGAAAACGAAGAAAAACTATAAAGGAAATGGGAAAAAATGTCAAAGAAGTGGAGTCAAGAAGGAAGAATTAGTGCCGGGTGAGAAATAAGGAATGGAGGGAAAGATGTTTATGTTAGACAGGTGAATTTATAAGGTTTTTAAATATCCTTTCAGTCACGTCGCTTCCTTTTCATTTCCTTATGGGATAGCACGGAGCCTTAGTATATCCTTCCCCTGTCATATTAGCCTCTCTTTACCCTCCTTCATATCCTCCTTCCTCCTCTTCTTCTTCCTCTTTCTCCTCCTCCTCCTCCTTCTTTTGCTCTTCCTTCGCCTCCTATGAAGTTAATTTTGCTTTCTTCATCCTTCTCTCTCCTCCTCTTCCTCTTCCTACATTTCTTTTAGTTCCTTATTCATGCTCTTCCTTCTCTTCTTTTATGTGAACATGACATATTTCATATCGTCTTAATCTTCTCTTTCTGCTCCTCCTTCTCCTCCTATGAAGTTAATTTTGCTTTCTTCATCCTTCTCTCTCCTCTTCTTCCTCTTCCTACATTTTCTTTTCTTCCTTCCTCATGCGCTTCCTCCTCTTCTTTCCATGTGAAAAGGACGTATTTCATATCACCTTCTTCTTCCTCCTAATCTTCCTTCTTTTCCTCCTCCTCCCTTTCCTTGCCACTTTCTCCTCATATATGAAGTTGAGTCCATTTCACTTTTCCCTTATAGTTCCTCCTGTTCACCTTCCTCCTTCTCCTGCTCCTCCTCCTCCTCCTCCTCCTCCTCCTACTCCTCCTCCACCTCGCCCTCTTTCTCTAACTTGGTGATAAAACGATACATCTCACTTTCCTTTTCCTTTGCTCCTTTACTTTTTTCCCTCGCTTTTTTCCCTTTCTCCTGAGACTTGAAGCTAACACAATCCTTCCTCCAGTTTGTCGCAGAGTCCAGTCGAGCACAGGTACAATGCTCACCTGGCTGCGATTTAATTAATACTCCTACTCTTTGTCATGTCGAGTCAGCGGACCTTGAACCTGGAACCTGCAGTCATATTTCCCATCTTGCTTTCCTGCCTGGTAAACAGATCCCAGTGACTGCCTTTGATGCCTCGGGCCGGCATTGAGAGAGCATAATTTTGGTGTTGGGGAGATGTGAGACCGGAGAAGGGAGAAGGGAGAAGGAGAAGGTTGGGTGAGGGATTGGTGATATTACTCGTCGTAGCAAGAAAGTGTTTTGTGAAGGAGCGTGTGTGTGTGTGTGTGTGTGTGTGTGTGTGTGTGTGTGTGTGTGTGTACTAGAAACAGAAAGTGTATGAGTGTAAAATTGCTCTTCCTTTGGTGGTTACTTCTGTAGAATGAAAGATGGGTGTACAATTCAGTTATATAGAAGTTCTCAGCTTTTCGTGGGTTTTTGTGAATGTGTCTGTGGCCAAAAGGAAACAGAAACCATAGGACTACAAAATTACTCTTTCCTTGCTGGTTTATTCCGTACATTGAGGAAAAAGCGTTCAGTTCTCTGGGTTATGTAGAAATTCTCAGTCTCTTGTTGGGACTTCTTAATGAGATAGTGTTTCTGTGTCCACTGGGAATAATGGAAGCGTAATAGCACTGCATATATCAACAATTCAATATTACTTCCTTATTAGTGTGTTCTATAGGTGAATGAATAATGTTTAATTGAAAAATCATGTTGAGTCAATCGTGTACTGTTAGAGAGAGAGAGAGAGAGAGAGAGAGAGAGAGAGAGAGAGAGATAGTGTCACGTGTTATGCTGTCTGATAAAGATTTCTATTTAGATACTCTTGATCCCCGACTGTGAGGCCATTTTTATTCTCTCTCTCTCTCTCTCTCTCTCTCTCTCTCTCTCTCTCTCTCTCTCTCTCTCTCTCTCTCTCTCTCTCTAACGTTTTATGAACTGGAGAGAGAGAGAGAGAGAGAGAGAGAGAGAGAGAGGGTGGAGTAGAGATTGATGGGCGTCTTTAAAGGATGGAGAAAATTAGTGTAGTCAGTCTCTCTCTCTCTCTCTCTCTCTCTCTCTCTCTCTCTCTCTCTCTCTCTCTCTCTCTCTCTCTCTCTCTCTCTCTCTGTCTATATCCCTCCCATACACAGACGTGGCTCTTAACCCCACTTGTTCTCCCCTCCCCTTCCCACTACTACCTCCATCCCTTCCCTCCCTTACGCTAGAAATTACGTAAGCTTAATGAAAAACTTGCATTTTACGAAGAAAGTAATTAGCTCGTTTTTATGTCGGAATAACGAAGAGACTGAATGTTGCGTAAGGTAAGATTCTTTTTCCCTCTTTTTTCCTTCTATTTTTTTTCATCACAAGTGTTGTATGTCACGGTCTTCCTTTGTGTTTGTTATTCCCACTATTTGTATTTCATCTTTTTGACTCTCGACTCCTATTCCCTTGATGCTTCTTCTACACAAAAGCAATTTCATAAAGATCAAAGGCTGTTCATGCGCCTAGAGGCTGGAGAGAAGAGGAAGGAAGGGCACGGGTGAGAGAAAGAAGGAGGAGGAGGAGGAGGAGGAGGAGGAGGAGAGGCTCTTAATGACATGTGATCAGCCAGGCGTGTTATAGACCATCTGAACTCTCTCTTCCTTTTCTATATCAAGACATCCATCCTCCTCTTCCTCTTCCTCCTCTTCCTCCTCCTCCTCCTCCTCCTCCTCCTCCTCCTCCTCCTCCTCCTCAGCCTACTGTTTCTCCTCTATCTTCCTCTTCTTTCTACTTGTTTTCGTGCTTCTCAAACTCGTTATTTTTCTGCTTCCTCCTCCTCATCCTCTTCCTCTTTCTCTTTCTCTTCCTCTTCCTCCTCCTCGTCATTCTCATTTTCCTCTTTCCCCTTTTCCTCCTACTCATCGTCTTTATCCTCCTCCTCTTTATCCTCCTCCTCCTCCTCCTCCTCCTCCTCCTCCTCCTCCTCCTCCTCCTCCTCCTCCTTCTTTTCCTCCTCTTCCTCCTCTTCCTCCTCTTCCTCTTCCTTCTCTCCTCCTCCTGCCCATGGAAAACCTGCCTTATTCCCGCGAAACAGGAAGGGTGCATAAGGAAGCACATTGGTGGCATCGTACCGTCGCTTGTAAGATGCGACACTCAGGAAATGGAGGATATAGTATAGGAAAATCTCGCTTGACATTTTTGGAAAGCTGGCAGCCAAAAATTGAGTGCGAGACTGTCCTTAAGTGCTGCCTCGAGTCAATTCCTCCCCATGTGTGTCCTTCGCTTGTGTCTGGCTCGTATTCTCAAACACTTTTGTGCTTCACCTCCTCTATTTCAAAAGGCTTTACTTAAATTTATGCCTGTTTTAAGGTGTGTTTACGGTTCCAGTGGCAGAGTGACAAGATTTTTGCACTATTAGCTGTAGAAATACTGTTTAAAACCTCATTAATCATCTCTGTGGCCTTGGAAAATAATCGTGGTGAGAAAGTAGAGCGTTTTTAAGCAAGTTTTTATGATTCTAAAGACAGTGACATGATTTCTGTATTATTTACTGGAGAAACTCTTAAAAACTCCGCTAGTCATCTCTATGGACTTGGAAAATAGTCATGGTGAAATAACAGACCATTTTTAAACATGTTATTTTTGCTTCTAGAGGCAGAATGACAAGATTTCTGCATTATTAACTGGAGAAACAATCTTGAAAACCCCACTAGTCATCTCTGTAGTCGTGGTGAGAGAACACAGCGTTTCTAGAGGCAGAATGATAAGGTTTCTGCATTATTAACTGTAGAAACACTCTTGAAAACCCCACTAGTCATCTCTGTGGCCTCGGAAAATAGTCGTAGTGAGAGAGCAATGCGTATATCTGAATACGGGTCTGTGTGTAAGTAGTGTGCAAATTGGCTTTATAGAGGAGAGGGAACAATGATATTACTACTCCAGTGGCTCACTTTAATTCTTACACTGATAATCCTTTTCTTCATTCCCATAGCTGCCTTCAGCTTTTCAGACACTTTTACACGCCTCTGTAGCTCAAAGAAGAGGGAATTTACTCTATTATCTACAGTTTTTTTTCCCTTAAAGTGATAAACCATTTAGCCCAAGACACCATTTAACTTTTCAGAAACTTTTATACGAGTTTCTTTAAGAGTTCTGTAGCTCAAGGAAAACGGAATTAACCATATAGTGTCTTTTTCCCACACTGGTGAATTATTTCCCCATAACAAACTGTAACTTCTTAGAGACTTTTATACGAGTCCCTTAAATGACTGTGTAGCCCCGAGAAGACATGATTTACCGTCTATTACCTTTGTGTCCCTGTGTGTACCTGCAAACAGTGTTTCACGGTGCCCTGAATGCCAACAAAGGACGATCATGGAAGTAAAAGGGTTAATAGAATCAGCAGGGAGTTGGGGGTGGGGGGACACGAGTGGTCTAGTCAGAAGTCAGGAGCCACGACGCAGCATGGAGGCGGGGTAAGGTCGCTGCTGGCTGCTGGATGCTGCTCCCTTCCCTTTGACAGTTCACCGCCACTGGAACTCCTCATGTTAGTCTTTGTTCTCGTTGCAAAATGTCTAATTGAGCCACTTGTGATTGTGCATGATTTTTATTACTGCAGATTAGTTAATTGTGTCATTATAACATTACATTATCCCTCAGTGTTCTCCGGCTCGCGTGATGTCAGCCTGCGTAATGGTAGCTGCCACAAAGCACCAAGCAATTACGTTCATTTAGTAAGATACATTGAATTCCACGTGCAATTCAGCTATTAAAAGTGAAACATTCCCAGCACTCACACGGCGGAAAAATGTTTACATTGAGGTACGCCAGACCGGCCTGTGGGCACTGAGCAGGCGACGGGCAAGCTTGGAGTGTGTAGAGGAAGCTTGTTTCTCTGGATTCTTCAGGAGATCATTACAGAAGGTCACGCTGCCCTCGCTTGTCACTCGATGAGACAGATCGATGTGCGCCACTTTGAAGCTGCCTGATCCTGATCCTCGCCAGCGGACAGCACCATAACCTCAATCCTCTCCAAGTCGTCAGAAAAGTGGTGGACGTTCTCCTGAGGGCGGGATGTTGGCGCAGATTGACAATTTCGCCGGCGGTGGAGGAGATAACAGCCAATATTGCAATTTACCTCCTCGACTCGCCCCCACGACACTATTGCTGCGTCCTGCTCTGAGAAGACGCCGCGCCGCTCCGCCAAAACACGACTGCTGCATGAAGACACTCAACCTATATATAAGGACGCGATATGATGTTTTGACGATCAGTATAGCCAGACTCAGCGGTCCAGTAACACACTCCACTCACTCACTTCCACTGTTTTTGGCGTTTTCTTTCAATCCCAAGTCCTTCTATCTAAGAACCTCTTCACATGTCAGACTTAACCCCTTCAATACAGGAACACATTTTTACCTTGAAATTTATGTACGATTAAACCATTTCATTGTCATTAGGAATGGTCTATGGAGCTCAGAAGATTAATGACCAGAGCCCTCACTATTTCAATCACCCACATGAATTTCTGAAGCTGTATAAAATCATCAGATAGTAACCAGAATGAATATAGAAACGCGTCACGGTACTGAAGAGTTTAAAAAGATAATCGTAAATAAAAACTAATCTCACAGTAATGTTAAGCTCATCTCATGGAATAAGGAGGATATAAAAGAATGAAGCGGAAAATTTCTTGAGTTTATCCCAAAATTCGCATTCGAGGGCTCTCTTCTGGTCTCTCTCTCTCTCTCTCTCTCTCTCTCTCTCTCTCTCTCTCTCTCTCTCTCTCTCTCTCTCTCTCTCTCTCTCTCTCTCTCTCTCTCTCTCTTAGCACGATCTTAAGTCTATCGCTAAAGAGAACCTTCTGTAATGCAAAGCGGGACATTTTAGCTCTTTGTAACTTTCTTGCGGGATTAATATACTGAACAGGAAGAGACGTAGGAAGAGTAAGAGGAAAGAAGGGCCGATCATAACCCAAATACATGTGTAAACTCGCCATATTAAAGCAGAAGATTAAAAGGACATAAAGAAGAGAGAAAGTTTACCATCAAAACATGGAGTCTAAAGGTTTGTAAAGACGAGGAGTGTTAGTATATGAAAGCAGGCGTATATTGCCCTCATCCCACACACATTTTACCGCCTCACTCCAGCAATATTAACAGGAAATGCACATTTTATCTGGTTTTTGCATATAATGAAATCCACATTGAATAGAATAAGGAGAACAATGAGGTCACTTGACAGGCAGGTAACTAAGGTTTGTTGACGAGAGAGAGAGAGAGAGAGAGAGAGAGAGATTATTATTATTATTATTATTATTATTATTATTATTATTATTATTATTATTATTATTATTATTATTATCATTAACATTATTTTTTACTACTACTATTACTTTTACTGTTGCTACCACTAAAACAACTACTACAACTATTACTGCAACAACAACAACTACTA